>NC_079440.1:50147110-50339610 GCF_903798145.1 Danio aesculapii | reverse complement strand
AGATAGCGGCTTATTCATGGACCTTTTGTCTTGGGGTTATTATAAGAAAGTCATTTTGTTGCTTGAAATAAAATTAACTAATAAATACTAATATATATATATATATATATATATATATATATATATATATATATATATAATTTTATTTTTTTTTTTTAATTGTTTGGTATAACTTGATGTAGACTATATATTGGTGTTTCCCAGTACTGGGTTGCAGCTGGTAGGGCATCCGCTGTGTAAAATATGCAGGATAAGTCAAGTAGGTATTGCTGCAGCCCGGAGAACTCCAAGTGAGAGGGCTTACACTGCAAGTAGGTTGGGTGACCTCCAAGTGGGAGGGACGTAAACCACAAGTAGGTTGGGTTTAGGTGGTGTAGGTGGAGCAGATATTAAGCACAATATTGGACTCTGTGTCATGTACAAGACATTGTACAGCCCACTTGGAGCTCGAAGGCCCTTACGCTTGGAGCTGGCTTTGACTTCGATTTATACCCTTCTTGGATAAGTTGGTAGTTCATTCCGCTGTGGCAACCCCTGATGAATAAAGGGACTGAAGGACAATTAATGAATAAAAAAACAATGTATTACAATAACAATGACGAACCTAAATAACTAAAACTGTTTTAGACAAAAAAATATACAGACACACAAAAAGATCAGTGAAACCTAATAATAAAATAAAAAAAAGAAAAATGCAAATTATAAATAAAAATTATAATAGTATTATAGTAAAATGGCACTGATTTGATTGCCTTTTTAATTTTTACAGTTATTTTTTACAGTTTTATCTTGAAATAGAAATTTGAAATGCCTTTATTATTAGATAATCTGCATTTTTACTAAGAAAGGATCAGAAATGTATATCTTTGTAATCACTGTTTAAAAGTGAGGGACCTTTGAAAGTTTTAAGTTAAATTAAAACTTTGAGTCTCCCTGACCTTTAAGCAACATTTAAGCATAGAAGTGTAAATGTAAAGTGCTACTGTTGCTAAAATTATATTTTAATTTATCAGATTAGTCCTAAATCTGCTTAAACAGTAAGTGAGTGATCATTGTTTGTCTTTTCCTTCGAGGTAATGGAAAATTAGTTACTCCGTATGCTCCACCTGAGGTGTGTTAATTGGTTTTGTTGACACACTGGCAGGACGAGTCAGTGCTGTGACTGACAGCTCACAATCCCTGCAGAGATCTGACATTTACAGCACATATCCTCACTCTTCTGGCTGGAAAACTGCTAGTTTGAGTCTCAATCTTTTGTTTAAAGATTTGGTTAAGGCTATTGATTGTTGTTCGCACTTTGCAGCATCATACATGTGCAACACTTGTCTCAGTTCAATCCTAACATTGTTTTTCACCTAATAGAGGATTATGTAGAACCACCTGGTGGCAAGAAATTAAATGACAGCTGTGCTTTGAAATGTGCTTAAACATAAAGGACTCTATTTTAATGATCTAAGCGCAAAGTCTAAAGCGCATGGAGCAAAAGCATTCAAGGAATATCCGAATCCACTTTTTTCGGGTCTGAAAAATATCTGCTCTGCACTACAGGTCTTGGTTGGGCTTATTCTCTTAATGAGTTATGGGTGTGTTTTGAGTAAAAATGCATTAAACCAATCAGAGACTCCAATTTCCTTTAAGAATTGGCTGCGTCGCGCCATGGCGCATTTGCTATTTACATGGCAGACTTTGTAAGTGGAAAAACTGAACGCTTCACTAGCGAGAAACAGTTAAACAGACCATCTGCAGCGAGGATAAAGAATGAACCTCCTCCATTCAGCGTCTTTACTTTCTCTTTACTTTACACTTCACTTTACTCCTTTACTTTTGTGAATATGGAAACAATGTTGTACGCACTCCACTGGAGACATCCATTAACCTACATATTTAATTTAGTTTAAGCACAAAGTTTTGTTTCCAAACTATTTCTAAATTCAGTTGTAATTTCCAGCAAATGAATAAATGAACAATAATACCGAAGTGTGGTCAAAAAACTGACTTATATCCAAACACATGTCCTGATCTTATACCCCATATGGTAATGCAAACGTCTCCAAAACCCGACAGACGGACAAATCTAAACTTGTTTTCATTGAAACAAATATAAATATTCATATAATAAATACTACTACTTATAATAAAACAAACAATGCGCCTTAACACACCTCCTTTAAAGACCGGCCCACCCATGAGTCCACAAAGTAGAGCAAGTGGATTTGCTATTTAAACAAGGTGACACAAAGCGTGAAAAGTAGGGTTAACAAATTGTACCAAACACGTCTTGTGCCTTAATGCGCCGAGTGAATGATAGGGTCCAAAGACAGAACGGGACATATAGTAGCTCCTCCCCTTTAAAAAAAACCAGCCAAATAGCATTTGTTTTTATCACAACTCCGCCAGTGAAAGAGATTGAGATCAAGCGCATCAGATGAAAATGAAGAGCAAAAAAAAAGTGAAGGGGGGCGGGGCATGTCAGATTTGATTGGTCAGAAGATTTGCTAAGAGACTGAGGGATAAAGTGATGTGAAAGAATTTAACCATTTAGACAGCTGTGGCAAACTGCAAGCTGTTTATATCTTCTTAATGCAAATCTTGTTACTGTTTCGTAGCAAACTTGATTAGATTAAGATACTGACACTAACATCTATAAAACTTGATTTTAATTTCAAGGGACCTTTAAAGGGAGAGTTCACCCCAAAAATGAACACTTGCTGTTAATGACTTTTTATAGTGCATTAAATAAGTTCTTTAACTAAAACTATGGTTCTTGGTAATTCATACAGTGCAAGTCAACAGCTATAGTATCAGCACTTTAAGAGTACAAAAACATATTTAAGCAAAACAAAATGAATACCTGCTGCTCCTAATGATATATTGAGATCTTCCCAAGTGAAACCATCAACCTTTGCAAAAAACTAAACACTATTTACATTGCACTACCTTTAATTTATAGTCTCTGCACACAGTCTAGAGTGATGTACACTTCAGTTACTCCTACAGTGACTGAAATGACGAAACGATTTTAACAGTCTGAAGAATAGATGAGCTGTGGATAGCTGCAGACGTTAACCAAATGATGGAAATTATGTTTTTTATGGTCTCTCATCATGGTTTATTTTAAAAGGAGACTTGATGAAGACTAGTTTCTTCACTTGATGTGCTTCAAACCAGGACATTTCACACTGGGTTGTAGTGGAGTGAATGGGGATCTGTGGAAATGAATACAAGAGCTACTATTTATAGATGCCTTTCACATTTTGTGATGGAGACGCTCAGACATGTATGGCCATTGTTATTGGTCTTAATAATCTAATTGCATGGTGTTGTTGTTTTACCTCATTTGGTAATTATGTAAGCAAAAAAAAAACTGGAAAATCTGTCATTTGAACTAAATACACTGTCCGAAAAGATGCAGTTTATGCTAAAGAATCTGATATTCTGTTTGCCTGAGGCTGTGGATTAAAGGTAATAAGATTTGGTTTGTTGTACAGAATAATGATTTTGCCTTGTTATACTGCAGTGGATTGACAGGAGCCATGTCCAGTTGAAGGTAACATTATTAGCTCTCATGTGGATTTTTTTGTTCTTTTTAAAATATTTTTCCAAGTGATGTTTGACAGAGCAGGACGTTTTTATAGTATTTCCTATAATACTTTTTGTCAAGATCACATACTACAATAGTAAATCACATCTCATGGTTTTACATTTTATTTCTTAATGTATTAGAGCAATTCCAGCGTTATGGATGTGACATTTGCAGTAAAAACTCAAAATTTAAATTCACAGAAAAGTATATGTTTATATTATATTGAAACATTTGTTTATATTCTCCAAAACAACTAACCACAGCATACCTGCCAACAATACCTGTTTTGTCTCTCGGAAAACTCCTGGAATTTAACCCCCTGTGCCCGTCCAACACCCCCTCCCCCCCAACCCCGCTCCTAAGCTTTTTGGTGCAGTCTATAACACCCCCGGATCACCGACATTGGTGTAATGTCCGATCGAAGTGGGCCTGAGAAACCTGGTGCATAACCACCCCCCACCCCACTGTTTGTAATTTCCAATATGCCACTCTCTGCACGGCACCTACACATCCCCACCCTTTAGCCCAGAGTCAAATGTTGGCAGGAATGAACCACAGAGTTATGGGAGCAGAAAAATATAAATCTGTAAACATACTTTATACTTTAAATGAGGAAAATAAGCATGCGTTATGGATGTGACCAATAAACTAGGCGAGTTTACAGTATCGTAAACTTCGTAGAAATTCTGTCAATTAAACTGTACAACCCAAAAGAAATAATGCTCATCAAAAGGCAAAGAGTTGACTCTTCATAAAATAAAAAATACTGATTTTATTTATTTAACATTTTTGTTTTTATGAGGAAAAAAACTTTATGGATGTGACATCTCTCCGTTATGGATGTGACAGATGAAATTGCCATTTGCGTGACTTTGGTAAATCAAATATAATTGTTTGAGAACATTGACAGACATTTTTGAGTATTTTTACAGTCCTATAAAATACAAGCCAACACAAAAACTTAAGAGTGTCGGTATTTTGGTAAAAACTAATTTTTTTTCATGACTAGGTTGACATTTGCATGGAATTGCTCATTACTGTTATTTCTTATTTCTTATTTCTTTGTTTTTAACAGTTAAAATTTCAATCAATGAAATATTCCATAATGGTTGGCAATTATCCTGAAGTAGGAACATGGTGCAATGGCTAAAATAAAATTTCTCACCAAAATGGAGCCACTTTTTTTTCTTTTTTTTTTTTAGAAAATACTACCATGTGAATATATATACATTTAATTTGCATTTAATATATATATATATATATATATATATATATATATATATATATATATATATATATATATATATATATATATATATATATATATATATATATATATATATATATAGTATACAGCTATGAAGTATAGTATACACCTATATTTTCTTGTTTTGACAAATTTAAAATATGTGGCAAAGAAATAATTATTTATTTATGGTCAGAGTGTGGTCAGAGGTAAATTTGGTAAATCCTTAATTTTGAGCTCTGAAAAGTCATGTAAAATAAAAACTAATTGCAATGCAACACAACCCATTTGTTCATGCGCACTGAGGAAGCTCATTCACAACACACAAAAAGTGAAATTAATGAGGAGGCATGTGGACATAACAAAACATCTGAGTTTTCAAAAATCAAGTAATTTTAGCATGTCAAAGTCAAATTTATGCAAAGAAAATAGATTTTCCCAACAACAAAATTGTGGCTAGTGAAAATGCCAAGTGGCTAGTAATGTTGGAAATCTACTAGCCACCGTGGCTGGTGATCAAAAAAGTAAAATTATGTATTTACACAATAAGAACATTGGAACAAATGAATCATTTTAATGTAAGTACATATTAGTTAAGGCCACCTAATCAGAAGTGGGACCACAATTTCTAACACTAGCGTGAGAGTATTAACTGTAGGGGTGTGAACCTACACTGGTCCCATGGTTCAGTTCAATTTGATATCTCGGTGCATTGACAATGCTTTTCATACAAAATTAGATTTTTTTCACAACACAAGATTTTTATATTTATATATTATTTGTAATACAATTTTGCCATTTAATACAAGCAGTTATATATATGTACTCTACCTTTAATTTGACCTGCTTAAAGAAAACACTATTTTGAATGTATCAAACAAAACTCCAATACATGCACAGAAGACAGCATGAGCATTTATAGCAAATAAACTAATGTAAATATTATCCCGCTTGCTTTTTGAGCGCTGTCAAGCGAGGTCTTACACCCCTATGATTGGTCATTGTCTTCACCCGCTCAACAGAAAGGGCTGCAATTGGCTTTAGAAGTGAAAGCACTGTTCACCGATGAGTGACGTGGGAAAAACAGCCGCGGTTACGCTCTATATGTGCATAATACACTGTTATCACAGGGAATCCATAATAGACACGGTGAAGAAAACTTGCACCACAGGCACGCTTGTGTCTGGATCCACATGTTTCGCTTTAACAGCCAAGGGGAGAGGAAAAGCTACCTCACGAACACACGAGCGGGTCAAATGTCCAAAGTTAGAGAGAGAGGCAGAGATGGATTTTTACAGCATTTCTCCCTAGTAGTGAAATAGCGGCTCGTGTGCGGTTCCTCCTTCAGTGTCAACAAAAGACTTTCCAGAAAACTCACAAGCAGTTGAACTGTGCATAATTATGTACCTTTTAAGTAGTAGGAGTGTTTTATTTACTCGCCCTCGCCTCCTTCGCCATAGTGTTCTACTGCGACATCGCGCATTGAAGATAAATGATGTCAGTACATATTAACCGGTAATAATTTATAACTGAACCAATATCGAATTGTTCCTATCTGCATCGCGGTGCACCGAAGAAACAATTAATTTTGACACCCTTAATTAAGTTCATTTTTTGGATGCGCTATCACTTAACAACACTGTAAAAAAAGCTGGGTTCCACACAATTCCTTCATGTTGTAATTTAAATGTTTTTGCAAATTTAAGTGCATTAAGCATAAAACAACCAAGTTGTTAGTTGTTAAAACTGTGATGTTTCAGCTTAGTTTAAATAAGTAATCTGTGAAAAAATATATTTTTTAGTGAAGGAAGACACGTTTTTTTTCAGCAAAAACATCCATTGTGTTCTGCATTGTGTCTATTTTGATTTTGAGTCTTATGAAAGGTCTTATTCAGAGCCCATGTGAGCGCTGAGCTGTTTTCAAGCCCTGTAGAGTCATGGCGTATTCTTAGAACAAAGCCGCAGCTGCTCTTCAGACGAACCTAGAGAAGCTGCTTCTCTCATTAACGTCTCGCAACCACAAAATGCTACAATTGTATGTCTTTCGTCAAGCAGAACTGTGGAGATTTTCATCAAAATAACCGCATATGTCATGCAGAAGAACAAAATAATAATCTCAGGGGCGTCTAAAAGATTGAAAAGTGCATCAGTGTTTCACATCAATATTTGGCGGAACAATATATTGCATAAATGTTACCTCATTGCTTGATTTAAGTAAGCAAACCAGACTGTTGCTTGCCCGAGGCTGAGGATTCAAAGTAAATAATAATCAGTTTCTTCAGGATGACAGAGATGTTTCAAGGGATTTAGTGATGCCAAATGCTAGTATTAATTGATGATGTGCTCCAGTGGTTCTTGATTATCCGATTGGCTCTTGCTCTTCGTTACCTTAATAGGTTTGTCGAGTCATTATCATGTCAAGTGCAGTGCTGAAGTGCGTGAGGAGTTGGCTTGTGCTCAATTGATTAGCCTTTAGCATTTAGCATGCTCTGGGTGGAGATTGATTGCTGGAATGTGTTAAAAGCGTGAAATCAATTAACGCCCTTTATGTGTAATGGCTGTAAGGGCAACGGTCGTGTCAGCATGTGTGCAGAGTTTTAATTTGTCTGCATTTTTCTCTTTTCTTGCAGAGTGGACAAAACTTTCTCCAGGTCAAGGCATGTTTGGTAAGTCCTTTTCTTTTTTTTGTAGGTAGTTTACACACTTATTGTACACGTGCTAAATGAGTGTGCACTAATGTAAGTTATATATTTCCTGAACATTAAGTGTCATTCATTAATAAACGTATGACAGATTTATGACAGAAAAAAAAATTATATATATATATATATATATATATATATATATATATATATATATATATATATATATATATATGTGTGTGTGTGTGTGTGTGTGTGTGTGTGTGTGTGTGTGTGTGTGTGTATTTAGATATGTACGTGTTTTTTTTGTTTGTTTGTTTTTTTCTTCTTTGGCGGCATGTTTGGTTCAGTGGTGAGCACTGTCGCCTCACAGAAAGAAGGTCGCTGGTTCGAGTCCCAGCTGGGCCAGTTGGCATTTCTGTGTGAAGTTTGCATATTCTCCCCATATTTGCGTGGGTTTCCTCCAGGTGCTTCAGTTTCTTTCACAGTCCAAAGACAAGCGCTTTAGGTCAATTGGGTAAACAAAATTGGCCTTAGTGAATGAGTGTGTTTGAATGAGTGTATGGGTGTTTCCCAGTGCTGGGTTGCGGCTGGAAGGGCTTCCGCTGCGTGAAACTTATGCTGGAATTGTTGGCGTTCATTCCGATGTGGTGAGCCCAGTAAATAAGGGACTAAGTCAAAAAAAAAAATGAATGACTGAATGAATGAATATTTTTTTTCTTTTATAAAGACCATATAATAAAAACATTATTTTTACTATCTTATTTTTGTTTAGTTTTTTATGTTTGGTTAACACTTTAGTTTAAGAAACAATTCTCACTATAAACTAGTGACATATTACCTGGTTATTATTAAGAAATTGGCTGTTTATTTGTACTTTTAAAGTGCATATTCTACATATTTTATTTCACATCCTTAATACAGATAACTGCTACCTATTATTAATAAGCAGAAAATCAGTTAGCAATATTTGTAATTAATAGATTTAGAATAGTTTGTCCGTAAATAGTTTTATTTTAATTTTATTTAGTATCATTTTATGGTTTGTCATATTTATTGACAAAATCATGCCAATTTCAATCTTTTATAAATCTATGAATGTAAATATATAATAGTTGAAGTCAGAATTATTAGCCCCCCTGAATTATTAGCCCTTCTGCTTATTTTTTCTCAATTTCTGTTTAACGGAGAGAAGATTTTCTAAACATAATAGTTTTAATAACTAATCTCTAATCACTGATTTATTTTATCTTTGCCATGATGACAGTAAATAATATTTACTGGATATTTTTCGAGACACTTCTATACAGCTTAGTCACATTTAAAGGCTTAACTAGGTTAATTAGGTTAACTAGGCAGAATAGGGTAATTAGGCAAGTTATTGTATAATGATGGTTTGTTCTGTAGACTATTGAAAAAAATATATAGCTTAAAGGGGCTAATAATTTTGACCATAAAATGGTTTTTAAAAAATTAAAAACTGCTTTTATTCTAGCTGAAATTAAACAAATAAGAGTTTCTCCAGAAGAAAAAATATTATCAGACATACTGTGAAAATTTCCTTGCTCTGTTAAACATAATTTGTGAAATATTTAAAAAAGAAAGAATTCATACAGGGGCTAATAATTCTGACTTTAACTGTATATACAGTCTGAAATTATTCATATTATTATTCATTATTTGTATTCAACAAGCAAGTTTTTTTTTATTGGCCAGAAATGACCCAGGCTTCTTCAAAAAGATAATAAGACGATGCACAGGAGTCATCAATCTGGAAAAAAATATTCTCTGATATTATTTACATTCGAACAAAAGTCAGAATTTGCCAGGTGTATGAACAATTTTGGTCTCGGCTATATATAAATAGCTTTTGTATCATATAATATTTTTCAAGATGGTACACATAGGATTTTTGAACACAATGTTTATCATCACATCCCATAAGCGTAAAGGTCACCTCCATTTCTGTAATTGGCTTTGAGTGCTTGTAAAGGCAGAGGCTGAATCCAGTTACGCCACAAACACCAGCAAACTCTCAGCCTCAACTGCTGCTGGAAACTTTGTGTCTGCTTGACTGACAGCGTTATTACTACGGAGAGAGCTGGTTATGTGTAAAGCTGCTTTCTAATGGCTGTGAAGAGGCAGTGTCTGGAGAGAAGAGGAAAGTGAAGGCACATGGCGAATGCTGGAATGTAATTACGGAGGGTCCTGGGTTTCACTCTGTGTATGATCTCAGATGAGCTGTGCGTTGCATGCTAATGCAACCAGAGACCCAAGAGAAGCACAGCACACCAAAAACTAGCTTTATACTCTTCTTCTCTCCTTTCTTTTTAGTGGGTTTTTTGCTGTCTCTTTTCCTCTTATTCTGTCTTAGGCAATAAGTGTTTCCCTTTTGTTGGTTAAAGCATGACACATTGAGAGCTTTCAACTGTATTCAGATAAACATACAGGTTGTACATTTGAAGACATAGAAGATGTTCCTGGAAGGTAAAAAGACACTACTGTAAATATGTACAGTACTATATGCACCGCTCCAGTTTTCCCCACAGTCCAAAGACTTGCACTAGAGGTGACTTGAATAAACTAAATTGGCCGTTTGTATGTGTGTGAATGAGTGTGTATGGATGTTTCCCAGTACTGGGTTGCAGCTGGAAGTGGATCACCAAAAATATTATTTTTTACAGTATTATCGGTTATGCAGCCTGTCAGTTGTTTCAGTACAGTAGCAACATTATTGGTTAAAATAGCTTTAAAAATCCCATTTCTTTGGCAATATGTTACAATGCAGCACAATTTTACAGCATTCTCCACAAAAACAGCACTTACAGCAATGAATAGACTATAAAACCAAACTAAAGCGCAGTTGTAACTTCAAGCGTTTGCCTTTTCAAGAGCTCTTCTGTAGCCTCTGCTTTGGAATTTGCATCCGAACACACAAACGCCCACCGACACACAATGCTTTTATGATTCCAGCCATTCAGATCAGCATTACGCATCAGCCCGCTATTCTCTTCTGCATGTCTCTGCTGTTACAGTGTAGGATCTTTCGAGGCTATTCTTTATCTTGCCGGCCTAAGATAATTATAAAGACAGCTCTCAGATTGACGAGCAGGAGGCTGGTAAAGGGTGTATGGAGGCGGATGTGGCGTCCCTTCGTCCTTCCTCATGGGACGAGTGTGTGTTTGGGATGAAAAGCTGGCAGGGACAACGGGGACACTTTTAAGTGATGCTGTCAGAGGGGTGTTAGATTGGATAAACCACTCAGGAAAGGACAAAGGTAGTACTAGGGTGCTTTGATTTGTACAGTGGTAGCTAATAAATGACATGTTTAAATGGTTTTGCGTTTATATTGAACATCAAGATAGCATTTTGAGAATGCCTTGGTGATACCCTGGTATTACTATTGCTCTTTATGTTTAAACTGTCTTTAAATATGAAGAGCAATAGTCTCCTGTCTCCTGTTCTTAAGGTTTTTTTGAGGTTTTTAAAATTTTATTTTGGAATTACTATTACTACTTTTATTTTATTTTATTTTATTTTAATAGTCCCCTGTTTTTTTATTATTATTTTATTTTAGTTTAATTTATTTTGGAATTACGATTGCTAATTCCATCTTTTTATTTTAAAAGTCCCTTTCTCTTATTTATTTTATTTTATTTCATTTTATTTTATTTTGAAATTACTATTTCTAATTGCTTATTTATTTTTAAAGTCCCCTTTTCTTATTTATTTTATTTTATTTATTTTGAAATTACTATTGCTAATTCCATCTATTTATTTTAAAAGTCCCCTTTTCTTATATCATTGTTTATTTTATTTTATTTTATTTTGGAATTACTATTGCCAATTGCATCTTTATATTACAAGTCCCCTTTTCTTATATCTTTATTTATTTTATTTTATTTTGGAATTACTATTACTAATTGCATCTTTTTATTTTAAAAGTCCCCTTCTCTTATTTATTTTATTTTATTTTATTTTGAAATTACTATTTCTAATTGCATATTTATTTTAAAAGTCCCCCTTTTTATTTTATTTTATTTTATTTTATTTTATTTTATTTTATTTTATTTTATTTTATTTTATTTTATTTTATTTTATTTTATTTTATTTTATTTTATTTTGTTTTGTTTTATTTTGTTTTATTTTGGAATCACTATTACAAATTGCATCTGTTTATTTTAGAAGTCCCCTTAAATATTTTATTTATTTTTTTTATTTTGAAATTATTATTGCTAATTGCGTCTATTTATTTTAAAAGTCCCCTTTTCTTATATCTTTTTATTTTATTTTATTTTGGAATTATTATTGCTAATTGCAACTATTTATTTTTTAAAGTCCCCTTTTCTTATATCTTTTATTTTATTTTATTTTATTTTATTTTGGAAGTATTATTGCTAATTGCCTCTATTTATTTTAAAAAGTCCCCTTTACTTATATCTTTTATTTTATTTTACTTTGGAATTATTATTGCTAATTGCATCTATTTATTTTAAAAGTCCCCTTTACTTATATCTTTTTTATTTTATTTTATTTTGGAATTATTATTGCTAATTGCCTCTATTTATTTTAAAAGTCCCCTTTTCTTATATATTTATTTTTTTATTTCATTTTAGTTTGGAATTCCTGTCCACTTGTCAAGTGTGATGTCACGTGAAGTGGCTTCAAGCGCTATATTAGACAGTGTGGGTAGACTCATCAAATGGTAATAATAAGCGTTTACAAAGTGGTTTAATACTTTTGAAAATCACGATTGGAATGTATATATCCACGTCTAATATCTGATAACCAGAAAGTAATACATTTTTTAAAAATGGTTAAAAGTTTGGTATTTGTCATGCAGCAAGTCCAGAGACTGAT
The DNA here is from genome assembly GCF_903798145.1 of Danio aesculapii. NCBI lineage: Eukaryota > Metazoa > Chordata > Actinopteri > Cypriniformes > Danionidae > Danio > Danio aesculapii. Next base: position 50,327,279 of record NC_079440.1, on the reverse strand, counting down.
GTGCACAAAATGATTTTATATAAAATTCACTTTAGTGTGTGAGAGGACTAAAAAGTGGTCATAAACAAATATTTTCTCAGTTCAAATGAGTTCAGGCTTGGACCCAGAAACAGTGTTCCGTACGTCATGACTTAACAAGCGGGTTGCTAATTGCACCTATTTATTTTAAAAGTCACATTTTCTTATTTTATTTTATTTTATTTCATTTTATTATATTTTATTTTATGTTGGAGTTACTATCGCTAACTGCATCTGTATATTTTAAGAATCCCCCTTTTTATTTATTTTCTTTTTTCTGTTCTTTTCTTTTATTTTGTAATTACTGTTGGTAACTGCATATATTCATTTTAACAGACTCCAGTACTTTTATATGTTTATTTCTTTTTTAACATTCCCCTTTCCCTAAGTAATATTAGTTTTAATTATTTTCGTTTTTTTTTATAATTTAAATATTTACTAAATATTTGCTTTATCCTTTAATAAAGCTTCAGTTCCAAACTTAAGTCAAACCAAGTCATCTTTTTTACATAACATTTTGTACAGTCTTGACAATAATAAACAACAGAATAATCATCAGTAATGCATTTTCTTGAGTAATAAAGACAATAGTGTCAAAAACCCAGCTCAATTCAGTTTATATTCTCATCCAACAGCGTAAATGCAGTCAAGTCAATCATGGTAATATTACCTAAAATTAAATGTCTATTAAAACTAAAATAAGCAAGCAAAAGGTGACAGTGACTTGATGAGTCCAAATGCCAGAAGGTGATTTTGACTGTAGTTCATTCGTGTTGGATGAGGACAGAGGTCTAGACAGGACAGTGGTGGTGGTCTTTGGGGGACGTTAGTAAGCGATGTCCCACAGGCACATTATTTAACTCATCTAAGTTGACAAGATAAGTATACCCTCAGAGATATGCGCTTTCGCTGAATGTGCTGCTGTCTGACAGACATTATTAAAATGTTCCTTGACAGATATTTAACCCCTGTGCTTCCTCATGAACATTTATGTCTTTTTCATTCAAGTTTTGTTTGGATGTACAAATGCAAACAGCATAAAATTTGCCAAAATTGTGTATTTTTGTATTGTTTCCCCACACTTTTGTAGTTTCAGACAAAAAAGTAGTTACACTTAATGCCTAAAGATCAAAAATGTTCCCATTGAAACCCATTAAAACAGCTTTATTTAATTGAAGTGCTTTTTTAAAAATATATTTTATGATTTTGCTACTATTTTTCTAAAACTATAAAGCAGTTTTATGCTTTATGCACTGGCAGACAAAATAATTATCAACATTTAATTATAATTATGCTTAAATATTAAAATTTAATAAAAACAATTTTATTTTTCATGTGATGCACATAAAAAAATAAAAACAAATACATTAAAAACAAAAATAAACAAATAAGACAAAAATAAATAAATAATAAAAACTACAAAACAATAAATAAATGTAAATAAACAAAAAACAATAAATAAATAAACAACTAAATAAATAAACAAAATACATAAATATATATATATATATATATATATATATATATATATATATATATATATATATAAATAAGACAAAAATAAATAAATTATTAAATAATAAGCTATATAACAATAAACAAATATGTATAAATAAACAAAAGTAAAATAAATAAACATAAATGAATAAGACAAAAATAAATAAAAAATACTAAAAACTGTGAAACAATAAATCAATATAAATAAATAAACAAAAATGATGCTTAAATATTTAAATTTGTAAAAAGTGTTTTTTTTGTGATGCACATAAAAATAAATTAATAAATAAATAAAAATAAATAAAAATAAGTAGATTTAAAACAGTAAATAAATGAATAAAATTAATAAACAAAAATTTATATATATAAATAAATAAGAAAAAAGTAAAATTAAATGATAAACTATAAAACAATAAATACATAAATATACATAAACAAAAAACTATAAATAAATAAAATAAGTAAATAAAAATATATAAATAGACAAAAATAAATAAATAATTAAATGTTAAACTATAAAACAATCAATAAATTTATATAAACTGACAAATAAAATAAATAAACAGAAATAAAGAACACATAAATAAATAATTAAATAATAAAAAACTATAAAACTCTAAAACAATAAATAAATATAAAAAATAAACACAAATTAAAAAACAATAAATAAATAAATAAATAAATGCTGTTTCTAATAATTAACCTCTGAGAACTGAGACGGCATAGCAATTAGTAAATGGACAAAGCATGGTGGCATTATAAAAACTAATGAAAGGGTTATTAAAGGAGCAATAAAGGGTTAAAATCCTCAAAATGCATGTATTTTTCTGGTGAGAGCTGATAAAGAAATCAGCAAAAGTGGAAAAAGAACATTAATTTATGATTCTTAAAACCAACATTTTTGTCCTCTCAGGATCCGTGGGTAACTTTTTAAAATCGATGCAGAAGGGTTGAGGTGACTTTGAAAAGATTTTCAATAGGTTTTCAATGTGTGGAGCTCCGGAAAACATATTTCCTCATACCTGATCACACTGGAACATCCGTAAATCCAGTTTACAGTGGAGCAGATTGATTGCATTTCAATTTCTTGCTATTTAGCAGAGACTGAAAGGAAGTAAAATGCAATAGATGAGAAAAAGCGCCTATAGTTCAGAATGAGTGATGATTCTTCCGGACGAGTTAATGGCTTATGCTGGAATTGCATTCTCAGTATGCAATTATGAGACATGAAGTCAAATGCAGTATCTGTGAATGATATCTTTTATATTTGATATAAAGAGCTGGAGGTTTGCTTCCGTGTGATTGTGAAGCTCTGGTCATCATGACAGCATGTGCTTGACCAGCAGTGATTGGCCCTTCAGGATGCTGCCCTTCAGTTAACCTTGAATCAAAGGTGTTGCTTTTTTCTGCTTGCTGTTTTTGGTCCATAAGTCTGTGTGCATGCTTCATACAGTTGAAGTCAGAATTATTAGCCCTCCATTATATAGCCCCCTGAATATTCCAGTTTCTGTTTAACAGAAAGAAGAATTATTCAACACATTTTATTAATAAATAACTATATTAATAACTCATTTCTAATAACTGATTTATTTTATCTTTGCCATGATGACAGCACATAATATTTTACAGCAAGATGCTGGTATTCAGCTCAAAGTGACATTTAAAGCTTAATTAGGTTAATAGGCAAGTTAGGGTAATTAGGCAAGTCATTAAATAATGATGGTTTGTTCTGTAAAAAATGCAGGGTTCCACACAATTCATTCATGTTGTCCTAAAACAAATTGGTTAATTGATTAACTTAAAACATTTAACAAATTTATGTGGATTGAACACTCGTCCCAATGAAATTTCAAGAGTTGTGTTGTTTCAGCTCATTTTAAATAAGTAGTTTGAACAAGCAAAAAAAAAGATTTTTCGAGTGAATCGAAAAAAATTGCTTAAGAGGTGTAATAATACTGACCTTATAATGATATTTAAAAAATTAAAAGCTGCTTTTATTCTAGCTGAAATAAAACAAATAAGAATTCCTCCTGAAGAAAAATCATTATAGGAAATACTGTGAAAAATTCCTTGCTCTGTTAAGTGAAGTTTATTTATAAACTAATTTTGAGAGGATCATATGCTTATGATTGCTTGCAGCCGGCCCCGCATTATTCAATTTATGATTCACCAAGGACGATTCCTAAGCCACTATAAATACCCTAATTTCATATCACAGCCATCTTCATTTTGAAGTATCCCCCCTTCCACCCCTAATCCTCCTCCTTTCCTAGATGGGTGGCACAGTGGCCCAGTGGTTAGCACTGTTGCCTCACAGCAAGAACGTCACAGGTTTTAGTTTTTACCAAGTCAGCCGATATTTCTGTGCAGAGTTTACACGTTCTCCCTGTGCTCACGTGGGTTTCCCCCGGGTTCCCCGGTTTCCTCCCACCATCAGAAAACATGCAACTTATGTTATTGATGAATCCAAATCGGCACCATAGGCATGCTCCTAGTAAATAGTTATCTCTTAAGAGCATTCACTATCTGTTCATTAGCTACTACAGCAGGGGAGTTCTCGAGATTTACCTGAGCTAAAACTCCCCTCTCGCCTTGCAAACGGGAGGGAGCTCCAGGCTCGAGGATCTTATGAGCTCTGAGCTCTCTTCTGGAACAGCATGCCAAACAAGCTGTATAATCAATCATCAGCTAAGTGTGAACTCTTGAAACATCATTTAGGAAATAATGGAAAAAAAATCATTAATATTAATTAATCATTAATAAATAACTGTGTAATACTTACCGTATGCTACCTCTAACTTATTCCAGTTGGCTGTAGTTCTGTTGATTTCAGTTCAAGACATTATTATTAAAAATATGTATATTATTAAGAAGATAGAAACTGTTAAAATCAATTTAAAGGGATCGTTCACCCAAAAATGAAGTTCAGACATTGTTGTTCAAACTTAACCTGAACCAGATTCGTTGTTCAGTTGAACTCTAAAGAAGATATTTGAAGAATGTTGGAAACTGGTAAACATTGACTTACAAAATGTGGATGTCAATGGTTACAGGATTCCAACATTTTTTTAAATATCTTCTTTTGTGTTTAACAGAACAAAAATGCTCAATGTCTAGTAAATGATGGCATAATTTTCATTTTTGGGTAAACTGGGTAACATTTTTGGCTAAACTGTCTTTTTTCCCACTGTGTTTATTTTTTTATTTAAAAATAAATAAATAAATAAATAGTTACCATGTCATATATATATATATATATAAATTCAAGGCATAATTTTACTCATTTTTCTTTTAATTGAAAACTTTGTCCTTTTTTTAACACGCAGTTGCCAGTTATTGAATGCTCAATTGCTTATTATATTATAAACTCTGTTGCAGTTTTATTAAACTCAACAGGCAAGTAGTTTAAAATATCCAATGTAGAATAATATATTATAATTATTATATATTATGTAATTTATTTTAACAAAAATTTTCATCCTTAAACTTTTCTTGCAATTTTTAATTTTTTGCACTTATACTGTATATGAAAATTAGAAAACAGAATAGAATTTTGGGGGGGGGGGGAAATAGGCTGCATTTTAATCTAATATCTAATATTCAAAGATTTAAATGTAGAATAATGTAGAATAATTAGTGCTGGGCAAAGATTAATCATGAATAATTGTTTCGAGTGTGTGTGTGTGTGTGTGTGTGTGTGTGTGTGTGTGTGTGTGTGTGTGTGTGTGTGTGTGTGTGTGTGTGTGTGTGTGTCATATATATATATTTATTATGAATATGTGAATCATACACATACATAACATAAAACAATTTTGTTACATAGATATTTAAATTTATATATAATATGCATATACAGTTGAAGTCAGAATTATTAGCCCCCATTTGAATTTTGTTTTAGTTTTTAAATATTTCCCAAATGATGTTTAACAGAGCAAGGAAATTTTCATAGTATGTCTGATCATATTTTTTCTTCTGGAGAAAGTCTTATTTGTTTTATTTTGGCTAGAATAAAAGCAGTTTTTAATTTTTTAAAACTATTATGTTTAGAAATGTGCTGAAAAAAATCTTCTCTCCGTTAAACAGAAATTGGCGAAAAAAATAAACAGGGGGCTAATTATTCACGGATGCTAATAATTCTGACTTCAACTGTATATTTTAAATCTAAATATGAAACATTTTCTCAAATATATGCATGCATGTGTGTATTTATAAATAGATAATGAATATACACCGTACATGCACATATATTGTCAAAACTGACTTTTATTTTGAATGCGTTTTGGCACTAAGAATAATATATCATTATATTTATAGTTTTGTTTCTTTTTAACTACAAGTAAACATCAGACTGAAGAATAGCTCATTCTCACAAAACTATTTCTTATCTGCAAAGCAATAGGAATAAATGTGATAGCATTGACAGTTCTAATATTTATATTTCTGTTTATTTATGTCTGTCTATCTGTGTCTGTTCAGACATCATTTTAAATGTCAAACAGCTAGCTGAGAAAGTAGACAGATTATATAATATGATGGATGAGGCCCTCCATGCACTTCTTTTATTTGATAACACTCTTTTAGTACAACTGCATTTTAATAAAACTGAAATGATATTTCTTCATTCAGGTATCTTGAGTTGTTAGTCTTGGTTGAAGATGATTACATCTGGGTGTAGAAACGGATTTAGATCAACCAAATTGTTCTAGTTGAATACCCGCCCCCTGTAGGATTAAACCAGGGGAACAAAATTTTCCAAATAGACCTTTTTTCCTGTCAGTTCTATTTGAGGAATAATTCCCACAACACCAGAGTCAGTCAATAAAAAAAGCTGACCGGTGTCATGTGTCAAAGATCAGACTGTTGTCAGTGAATATTCATGTTGTTCGTGTATACAGAGAAAACACAGTCAAGATTATGTTTCAAAAGCAAATATTGATATTTTACAGAATGCGGGGTGTTATTGTTCTGTATATCATTCCTGTCCATTCATTTGCATAAATTAATAATTCAAACGCACATTGGCATTAATGTGTTTGTGCCTATTTTACATAGAAAATATGAGTCTGTTATGCAAAATCTGCACAGTTGCAAATACTTTCTGATTTGTTTTAAGTTAGTTGTTTACTGACCTCAAGTCATAAGAAAAATCACCCGTGTTGTTTCTTGGTATTTCTCAGTTTGTTTTTCGGAGGGCTTGTTTTTTCGTGATGATATAATATAGCATAAGATATTGATGTTTTCTTAAAATTCCTCAATGTGATGTGAGTGTATGTTCTCTTTTTATAGAGAGTATGTTATGTAAAACTATCTGCACAAATGCAAAGACTTTCTGAATTGTTTTGACTTCATAAGAAAAAAAAAACATTTAGTTTTTTAGTATTTCTTAGTTTGTTGTTGTTTGTTTGTTATTTTTGTGGTGCTTGTTTTCCATGATGCAATAAAATAGCAAAATATATTGATGTTAAACTTGCCAATATGATATGAGCGTATGCTTGAAAACAAGTGCAAATATTTTTTTTTATTTTGCCCCTTTTTACAAGATGTAATATACACTCACCGGCCACTTTATTAGGAACACCTGTCCAGCTGCTCATTAATGCCGAGTTCAGACTGCATGATTTTTAAAGTAGTCGTGTCACGGATGTTTTCACACTGGGGTAGCGTTCTGTCGGTGATGTGTTTACACTGTAGGATGGATTGGCGACAGGAGAGTTCACACTGCATTACTTTAAAATAGGAAGAATCATACACAACTTTGTCAAAACTACATCTCACAACCAAACAAACGCGAGAAGTGACACGGAAACAACGCAAGGGCATGTAATATAACTACATAATGGAAAAAGAAGGCTTTAGCTTTAGAAACTTGTGTTGCTCACCTGGCTTTTGAAGAGAATTAGCAATCTTTTTTTCCTCCATTTCTTAGGTCCAAATAAACTGAAAATGAGCGCTTATAACTTCTCCTTCAGCCTCCCACTGGCATGCAGGTACCCGTACTATTGAATGCTGCTCTCTCATTGGCTGTAGGTGATTACGGATGTCATTTTCAAGCAGAAAACATTCACACGGCATAATTTGTCTCGCCAACAGCTCCAGATATTTAGCATGCCAAATATCTCACGAGCGTCGACAACTCATCTGCGATTCTCTCATATCATGTCCTTGATAGTTCATACTTTGTGTTTGTCACTAACGTGAATGAGCACAGATTTGACTGTGATTTCAGCCATTTGTCTGCGATTTCTCAAAACCTGTCGGCGAGTCAAAATCGGGACTAAAATCATGCAGTCTGAACTCAGCATAAGGCAAATTTCTAATTCTCTCATTTCTAACTCAATGCATTTAGGCATGTTGACATGGTCAAGACGATCTGCTGCAGTTCAAACCGAGCATCAGAATTGAGGAGAAAGGTGATTTAAGTGACTTTGAATGAGGCAAGGTTGTTGGTGCCAGACTGGCTGGTCTGAGTATTTCAGAAACTGCTGATCTACTGGGATTTTTGCGCCCAACCATCTGTAGGGTTTACAGAGAATGGTCCGAAAAAGAGAAAATATCTAGTGAGCGGCAGTGAGTGAGTGGATGTATTAAAGTAGGCATTTCATTCAGAAAGATTGGGAAAAGTTTTGGGATGTTATTACAGCCTAACAGACCTCCTCCTCACCATTTCTGTGTTGTCAAATCTGACAGTTGGAGGGGTGTGGATAAGTATGTTAGCCATTCCCAATACCTCAGACAGACATAATCTGACAATTTAACTGAAAACAAACAGGAAGTGCATTTCCAGATTTTAATTTTAGATTACAATGGCAGACTTTTTTTTCTTAATATCATGCACAGATGAATTATTCACCACAAAATTAGTCATTTGATTGAGCAAAATCAAAATGGTTAGTTTTGATTTCATTTGTACTTTAAATGCAAATGTGCCCCATTTGCAAATAATGGCCGAGCCTTTTACAGCTTGTGCTTTGTTTACTCTGATGACAACAATCCATCAGCATGTGTTTTAAAGTCTTGTCAGTTTACACTTCTGCTACATAGCTTTTTTTTTTCTGAGCAAACAGACACAAAGCACTGCACTAAAAGAGTATTAAAGGATCCAGTTCAGTTTTTTTTACTTCAGCTGTCATGTTAACACAAAGTTATGTTAATAGCACATAAAACACATACTGTAGTTCACATAATGTTGGTTACGTCTGTGAGTGTAAAAAGTTGTAGAGGAAGCAGTGTGTGGATCAGTTTATTGGTCAGCATCTATAGAACAATACAGCTCTGCCCCCTTGGGTGGGAATTATGTAAATTCTGGATATTTTGGTGGATAATCGAGGAGGTTCAGGAATGCTTACTGTTGTGGAGAATAACTCCCATTGAAGTGGCTTTGTGGTTTTTAACTTTACAGATGTTTTTGAAGAATGCAACACATTTAAGTAATTTGAAAGAGCAAAAGACTGAGTGAACAATCACCTTTATTTTAGTATTTATGCATTTATTATTTTTTTCTATTCAAATATTTAATAAAAATGTGCTTCGTCCTTAAAAATAAAGCTTCAGTTTATAAAATGAACTGCTATAAAACAAACAAACCAACAAAAAGTTGTTTGTATCATTTATACAAATATAATTATAATTTTCACTTTTTATTTTATTTTATTTTGTTTTGTTTTGTTTTATTATTTTATTTTATTTTAGTAATTTTTTTTATTTCACCTTTATTTTTAATAATTTTTATTTTACCTTATTTTATCTTATTTTCTTTTGTTTTATTTTATTTTAGTAATTTTTATTTTACTTTTTATTTATTTTTATTAATTTTTATTTTATTTTACTTTATTTTAATTTTTTGTTTTTATTTAATTTTATTTTCCATTATTTTACTATCTTATTATTATTATTATTATTTTTTAATAATTTATTTATTTATTTATTTTTTTTTATTTTTTTTTTTTTTTTTAATTATTTTATTTATTTTATTTTATTTAATAAATTAATTTTTGACATTTTAACTTTTGGGTTTTTCTTTTTCTTTTTTTTTTTCCTTTAGTATTTTCTCATTTTATTTTGAGTGATTTCTTTTCTGTAATATTTTAAGATTTTTACTTCATGTCTGAAATGGCCAAAAGGACATGACATAACGAATTTAGAACAAATATCTAGCTACCACATCACTTAAAGTAATAGTTCACCCAAACATTTACTCACAAATGAATTGAATTTCTTCTGTTGAACACAAAACAAGATCTTCTGAAGAATGTTGGAGGTGTTTGTTTCCCCGGCATTCTCCAGTATCTTCCCATTTGTATTCAACAAAAGAAAGAAAATCAAGAAGGTTTGAAACAAGTGTGGAGGATGAGCAAATGATGACAGAATTTTAATTTGTTAGCTCAACTACACTGAAAAAAATTGATTCATTGGATTTACTTTTTTTTTTGATAAGTGGTTGCAAACAATTTACATAGGCAGAATTTAAATAAACAAATTATGTTGAACTTTACTAAATTAAATATGTTTGTTTAAATCCAGCTCATACAAATAGTTTGCAACCACTTACCTTAAAAAAATGTAGTAAATACAGTGAATATTTTCTATTAAAGTCCATTTTTCGATTGATCCAGTTGGATTCTTCCCATGACAACACCCAGCTCTTTCATTTCCATGGTCATTTATTCTTGCCCTTGGGACTGATTTTGTTTGTCAGCCTGAAATCAGTGGCTGCTGCGGGCCGAATACGGGCCTAATAAGGGCCGAATAAGGGCAGTTTATGGAGAGAACACTTGAAAACAGGTTCAACCACTTCCCCAAGAGACGACAGTGAAACTTCAACAGTCTTCACACACAAAAGCACTCAACGATCAGGTGGACGTCTCACATCTGAGTCTCTGTGGACTCGGGTGTGGACAGAAAAGCTTTAGGGAGAAGAGGCCTGTCTGTTTACACTCTTCACTTGTGCCGAGAGACATGTTGGGGAACTCAAGGAAAGGCTTTCGCAGAAGGATGAGCATTTCTGAAGCTGTTTTATGCAAAGTCCACCATCTTTGGTAAGATGGTTCATTTGGTGCTTTCGGATTTTAAATGGTGCGAGGTGATTATTGTCCCAAATGAGGGTTTTACTGCTGGAGAGATTGGTTTTTTCGTAGATTAGATGACTCGGTGGTGTTCGCAATTATACGCTTCATTTGACTTTCTTTGTCTGAGAGCAGTTTTGTTGGATTTCTTGACCTTATATCACATTTTTAGAGAGTTTCAGATTGATTTGCTTTTGTTTGATTGAAGGTACATTCAGAGTGGTTGGAGGAAGTGTAACAAACTTGATGGTAAAAGTTGTCAAACTTGCACTGCAAAAAAGCTTTGCTTGCTTAGGAGTTTTTGTCTTGTTTCTAGTCTAATTATCTAAAATGTCTTAAATTAAGAAGCCTTTTCTAGACAAGTAAAGAATATTGTCTTGTTTTTAGAAGTAAAATGTTAAAATCAAGTTAGTTTTTCCTTAAAACAAGCAAAATAATCTGCCAATTGAGTAAGCCAAATATATATATTTTTTGCTTTAAAATAAGATTATTTTACTGACCCCATTGTCAGATTGTTTAGCTTGTTTTAAGGAAAAACTTACTTAATTTTGACTTTTCATTTCTAAAAGTCTTTTTTATTGTTTTACAAGTTTTACTTGTCAATAAAATTCTTTCTTGATTCAAGATTTTTTTTTTATTTGGGCTATAAATAAGACAAAACTATTGCTTAATGTATTTCTTACAGTCTGTAAAACAATGTGAAATAAGTTGAAAAGTGAAATAAGTGGACAAGTGTGAAAAAGTTAGCACACCCTAAGAATTCCAGTTTTTCTATTACCAGGACATACAAAATTATCTGATCTTAATACTTGGAAAAAGTCTTGTTCTTAGAAATAATATGTCAAAATCAAGTTAGTTTTAAGTTAGTCTTGATTGAGGAATTTTTAGATGTTTGGGCTAGAAACAAGACAAAAACTTAAGTTAGAAAACCATTTTTTGCAGTTTGAAAAAGTTAGCACACCCTATGAAATTCCAGTTTTTCTATTATCAGGACAACATTATCTGACATTTAGCAGGTCTTAATACTTGGAAAATAAGACAACATTTAAGCATTAGCAAAAATAAGTCAGGCACTGCTAATTAAACTCCTTGACTGATCATTAGCAGAAGCTTTACACTACAAAAAAGGTCTTGTTTCTAGTATAAATATCTAAATTTTTGAATCAAGAAGCATTTTCTAGATGAGTAAAACATATTGTCTTTTTCTTAGAAATAAAATAATCTAAATAAAATAAACAGACAAAATAATCTGCCAATGGAGTAAGCAAAATTTTTCTGCTTACACCATTGGCAGATTATTTTGCTTGTTTTAAGGAAAAACTCACTTAATTCTGACATTTTATTTCTAAGAATAAGACAATATGTTTTGCTTGTCTAGAAAATGCTTCTTGATTTAAGTTTTTTTTTTAGATATTTGGACTAGAAACAAAACAAAAACTCTTAAGTAAGAAAAACATTTTTTGCAGTGTGTAAAACAGTTGTGTGAAAAAGTTATCACACCCTATAAAATCCCAGTTTTTATATTATCAGGACATACAAAATGATCTGATCTTTGGCAGGTCTTAATACACTGTAAAAATTACTATAATCTGTTAATCAGGTTTCAGCTATATTTCTTTAGTTGAATAAGCTTGAACTTAATATTTTTTTTCAGTTTTAAAGATTGTAAGTTGAGATGACTTCAATTTAATTTAAAGCAACTAAATAATCAAGGCAGTAATATTTCTTTACAGTATACTTGGATAGTAAAACAACATTCATTCATGAACAAAAACAGGTCAGCCACTGCCAATTAAAGTTCTTGGCTGATCATCAGCAGAAGTTTTACACTGCAAAAAAAGGTTTACTTAAGAGTTTTTGTCTTGTTTCTAGTCCAAATATCTAAAAATTCTGGAATCAAGAAGCATTTTCTACAAGCAAAACATAGTGTTTTATTCTTAGAAATAAAATGTCAAAATTAAGTGAGTTTTGCCTTAAAACAAGCTAAATTATTTGACAATGATGAAAGCAAAAAAACTATTTGAAAAAATTATTTTGCTTACCTCAATGTCAGATTATTTTGCTTGTTTTAAAGAAAAGCGCACTTATTTTTACATTGCTTACTATATTTTATATTATTCTACACAATGCAAAGTCCTCATTCAAATAAATTCCCTATTCATAGTTTTTGCACGAGGGGTTGTAATATTTTATTGTATTTTATTTTATTTTATTTGTTGTATTTAATTGCAGTCTTAAAGCAGTCACAATCTTTTTTTATCCATATTTTCATGTGTATTTTTACTAGCCGTAAGAGAGTCCTGTGGTTTTGCGCTAAATCTTATAGGTGGCGAAATTAAAAAAAGCATCATCAGATTTTGTGAGAATTTACCACCCAGTTAAACTGAGGACAGCGGGGATGCCTGAGTCTCTGAGAGGGATGTTCCCGTCTACAGTTCTCAGTTCATCTGCAGCTGTGGGAATGTTTGGGATTGGCAGCAGGGTCCGTTTGAGGTAGTTTAGAGGCCTGAGTGGGCTAATTGTAGGCTTGATGGATAACATCCTTTTAAAACAGCAAAAGAGGCTTGAATTACACACATACTCACATAGAATGCTCTGAGTTGAATACAAGTTAAGCTGTATTGACGGCACTGACACTGAAAATAATTCGGCTTGTTAAAAGTTGTATTTGTACTGAAGCACTTACATTGGAAGTCAATAGATCAAGGAGGTTTTATAGCAGAATGCAGCCTACTGTGTTTATAGTAATTCACCATTTCAGAAAATGTGAATAATTTATATTTTTTATGGGTTTATATGTAATTCATCACTCCGTCTGTAAACTGTGTCAAAAGAAAACAATTTATTTCATTCAACTCCAATTAAAAAAAGCATGTATTTATTTATTTATTTATTTTTTCTATTTACGTGATTTATTATTGTATTTTTTATTTATATTTTAATCTCTTTTTTATTTAATTTAATTTAATTATTTTAATTTTAAGTGATTATTTACCTATTTAAATTTTTTATTTTATTCTATTGTATTTGTGATTTATTTTTTCTTTTATTCTGTTGTATTTGTGATTTATTTTTTGTTTTATTCTAATTTATTTGTGATTTATTTATTATTTACTTATTTTTTATTTTATTTTCATTTTCTGCTCTTTTTTATTTGTATTTTATCTTATGTAATTATTTGTCTATTTATAATTCATTTATTTATAATTTTTTTCTTTTATTGTATTTCAGATTTATTTATTGTTTTATTATATTTTATTTGTGATTTATTTATTATTTTATTTTTTATTTATTTTTTATTTATAGTTTCTTTTCTTTATTTACTTTATTTATATTTTAAGTAATTATTCATGTATTCATAATTTATTTATTTTTTTCTATTTATGTGATTTCTTTATTATTATTTTTTTATTTTATTCTTTTTAATTTAATTTTAAGTAGTTATTTAGCTATTTATAATTTATTTATTGTTTTATTCTATTTTATTTGTGATTTATTTATTATAAAAAATTTTATTTATATTTTCTTCTCTTTATTTGCTTTATTTTTTAATTTAAGTAATTATCTATTTATAGTTATTTAAAATTAATTTATTTTTCATTCAACTGTATTTGTGAATTTTGTTTATTGTTTTATTTGTGATTTATTTATTATTTTTTAATCTATAATCTTTTCTTTTTGATGTATTTTTAATTTTATTTGAAGTAATTATCTATTTATAATTTATTTATAATTTTATTTTATTCTACTGTGTGCTTTATTGTTTTATACAATTTTATTTGTGATTTATTTATTATTTTATTTTAAATTTTAAAATATTATTCACTTGTGTTTGTAATTTATTTATTGTTTTACACTATTTTGTTTGTGATTTATTATTTTATTTTATTTTTCTTACTAGCAATGCAAAAGCTTGAAATCCCTTGTCCTTATTTATGTTAATCACACAAAACTCCACAAATACTGACTAATTTGTCACTTTTCACTTCACAATTTATTTGGACCGAAAGTGGTGCTTTTTATCAACAGAATGCAAGTATTGTTTTGCGAAACAACAAGCAAAAAAAATGCCAAAACAACTTTAATAAAAGGATGCAGGAACCTCAAACTGCTCCTAAAGTAATAGATTCTGCGCTGATAACCCAAAAAAAGGCAACAGCGGAGAGAGGAGTGACTCACGAAATGGTGAGGGAAGAAACCAGAGGGAGGGAAAGAAACAGAAAGAGTTCAGAGGATGAGAGAGAGAGAGTGAGAGAGAGAGAAAGAGGGAGGGAGCGATAGGAAAACGAGAGCTCTGTCTGTCACCTGCCCATTTGCTTTGGAGCTGCAGAACAGATTTGCTCAACGTTTATTTATCGCCTGTGCTGGTGTACAAGTAAGTAATGTCTCTCTCTCTGTCTCTCTCTCTCTCTCTCTCTGTCTCTCTCTCTCTCTCTCTCTCTCTCTCTCTCTGTCTCTCTCTCTCTGTTCATCATGAGATGGTCTGTCTTGTGCTCAGGTGCTCGTGGTGGGAGGCTGGCAGATGAAGAGCTGTCAGACAGATTTAGTGGAGCAGGTTGTGATGACTGATGGGGCTTGTTTTGGGTGCATCTTGATGTTTTTGGCAGCACTGCATTTTTTGTGGACATTTAATGCAAATGTTGTTCAAAGATAGTTTAGATAAAACAAATTGCATGAAGAATATGTGGTATATCTTAAAAATGCTATGATGTTCGGTCAAACCCAACACTGGCTTACATTTTTTCAGTAAAATTTGAATTACACTATTAAACCTAACTGGTGGGGATTTGAATTTTATTTTATTTTATTTTATTTTATTTTATTTTATTTTATTTTATTTTATTTTATTTTATTTTATTTTATTTTATTTTATTTTATTTTATTTTATTTTATTTTATTTTATATATTTAAATTTAATTTAATATATTTGAATTCAATTTTTTATTTAATTGTTTTAAATTTTATTTAATTAAAAAAAAAATATTTAATTAAATGTTTTTTAATTTTATTTTAAATTTAATTAAATTTAACTTTGTTTTTTAATTCAGTTCAATTTCATTTCATTTCATTTCCTTTATGTTATTTTTAAATAACATTAATGTAATATATTTATATCTAATATATCTTAAAAATACTGGGATCTCATAACCCAACGTTGGGTCAACTATGGACAAACCCAACACTGGGTTTTTTTTTTTTTTTTTTTGTTAAATTTTAATTGCATGTTTTTTGATAACATTAAAGCAATATATTGTATTTCATAAAAATGCTGGGATGTTGTAACCCAATGCTGGTTTAAATATGGACAAACCCAATGCTGGGTTTTTTATTTTTTAAAGTTATTTATTTATTAATTATATATATATAACTTTATCTTAGAAGAATATGTGGTATATCTTATAAATGTAGTGATGTTGTTACCCAGCATTGGGTCAGATATGGACAAACCAAACACTGGGTTACATTTTGTTCAGTAAAAATTTAATTACACTTTTTAACCTGACTGGTGGGGATTTTACTTTATTTCATTTCATTTCTGAATAAGCAATGCAAAGCTTGAGAGTTTGTGCATGTATAGATTTGTTACTGTATTTATAATTTTTAACAGCATGGCAATTATCAAGCAATGCAAAGTTTGAAAGCTCCAGTCCTCATTTAGTGTAATTGCATGCATTTATTTTTAATCTGTCAGACAGAAATAGTGCAGTAGGTTGTGATGAAGATGACTGAGCTGTGAGTAGGCTCATTTTTGGGGGGCATCTTGTTGTTTCTGGAAGAAATGTATATAATGTATATAATATATAATTTTATCTAAAGCAAAATGTTGGCTTGTTGGAGATAAAACAAGTGTGTTAAGTGGTGATTTGTCTCCTGATGCACACTCTGTTCTCTAGTTCTTTGCTAGTGTCAAATAGCTTATTGCTAATTCATGTAAATGCAGTCAAATTCATTTGTATTAGCAGGTGCACCTGACAGACCTTGGGAGCAGCACTGCTTTGCATTTTCTGTATAAATCCTGTAACTCTGTGCCTACAGGTTTTCCTCAGCCTTTTTTAATCTTCACCCGAACTGGCCTTATTTGACTGTTTCATTTGTTTTAGTTTTTATATCATCATCCTTTTTGCTCAGGTAATAAAGAGCTAGTGCTGGGTTTGATCAAAGTAATATAGTATTGCATGAATGCTCTTTTCATTGAGTCAAAGTGCCTGCCAAATGCAGAAATGTCAAATAAAACAGATTCAATGTAGATTTAATTCACAGATCTGTTGTAAAGTCTGAGGTTGGCAAGTTTGAAATGACTTTTTGCTCTCCAGGGCTGCATTTACATGATCAAAACTACAATATTAAAACTATATACTATCAAAACCACTTATCAAAACTGTTTAAAAGTACTATTATTGTGAAATATTTAATATTATGAAAGCTCTTTTCTTTCTATTTGAATGTTTAACATGTAAAAAAAGGGTTTTAAGAACAAATTTTAAGCAGCTGTTCTTTATCATTATTACTTTTTGTATTGTTTATTTGAAAATGGTGGCTTAATCAATGGAAATGTGTTTAGAAATGAACACTTTTGATGACTTTGTGATTTTGGGTCAAATTTAGGATCAGGAACAGTGTGTTGCTGATTCTACCAGCATGTTTTTATAATCAAATAATCAGCACATGAGTTGAAATCAACACATGGTGAATTATATTGAATGAAGCCCATGTACACTGTAAGAAATAATGTAAATTTTACAGTAACTAACTGGCAATTTTGGTTGCCATTAACACTGTAAATTTACAAACACACTGTTTTATAAATGTGTTATAAATAATAACAGTTGTGCTGTATTCTTACATTTTAACTGTAATTATTATTTACAGGGTTGCCAGTACAAACATTTTTTAAAAGAGCACTGTAAACTAATAATTACAATTTACAGTAAAATTGACTAATTTACAGTAAAAGTAACTTATTAAACTGAAAAAAATGACTTTTGCTGCTTGTTCAAACTACTTATTTAAAATAAGTTAAAACAACACAATTCAAAAAAAAATTTTTGGCACAACTTAATTGTTTTATGTTCAATCCACATAAATTTGTAAAAACAATTAGGTTAACTTAATTAATTTGTGTTGGGACAACATGAAGAAATTATGTGAAACCCAGTATTTTTTACAGTGTAGCAATTTTGGTTGCCACTAAGAATGTACATTTACAAGTGCACTGTAAATTAATAATTACAATTTATGGCAAAATTTACAGTAATTTACTGCCAATTTTGGTTTCCAGTAAGGCTAAATTTAAGGGCACAATAAATTAATAATTAAAATTTACTGTAAAATTCACAGTAACTTAATGGAAATTTTGATTGTATATATTAATAACAGAGCACTGAAAATAATAATTAGAATTTACAGTTCAGTTTACAATAACTTACTGGTAATTTTGGTTGCCAATAATACTGTATATTTAAAAGAGCACTGTAAGTTAATAATTACAATTTACGATAAAGTTTGCAGTAACTTACTAGCAATTTTGGTTACCAGTAAGGCTAAAGTCACAAGCACACTGTAAATTAATGATTAAAAATTACGGTAAGATTTACAGTAACTTACTGGCAATTTTGGTTGCAAGTTAGACTGTAAATTTACTAAGGCACTATAAATTAATAATTACTCTTTACTGTAAAATATACAGTAACATACTAGCAATTTTGGTTAAAAGCAAGACTAAATTACATGAGCATTGTAAATTAATAATTATAATTTACTGTAAAATTTAAAGTAATTTACTAGCAATTAATAAATAAAATGTATTTAATAAATACAATTTACTGTAAAATTCACAGTTATTTACTAGCAATTTTGGTTTCCAGCAAGATTGTAAATTTACAAGTGCACTGTGAATTAATAATTACAATTTACTGCAACTTGCACTTTTTGTTGCCAGTCAGACTGTACATTTACAACCACACTGTAAATGAATAATTACAATTTACTGTAAATTTTACAGTAACTTACTGGAAATTTTGGTTGACTGTAAATTTACAAGTGCACTGTAAATTGATAATCACAATTGTAATAAAAAAATGCAGCATCATTTTTTTTAATCTATTTACAGTGTGCTTGTAGATTTACAGTCTTACTGACAACCAAAATTCCTAGAAAGTTACTGTACATTTTACAGTAATTTTTTTCCTGAATTAATTTACTATTATACTACAAAATATACAATATATAATATACTATTATGCTACAAAATGGCATAGAATAGTGCATACTGTAAGTATGCAATTGGGGACACCTACTGCAACTCTTATTTTTAGATGCAAATCTGTGTTCTGTGTGAATGCCTTTAGATTCTCAATCCTCAGAATTAACTTTCAGATTCCCATCCACTGATATACATGTCAATATGCAACAGGAAGTTAAAATAATTCAGTAGAAAGAACATCAGCCTCCTGTGGCTCATCTCAGTCAAGCGGGTCTTATGTGCTGTGACAAATCAACAACTTGTACCGCTGTCAAAACTCTCTGACGACCTCAGGGGCTTTTCAGCACATAACCTGCCATCAGGCTAATGAAGTGAGTCAGTCCTGGCGATCCTCAAGAGGTAAAGATCTAACAAAACACTGCTGCGCCTTTGGTGACAGGACATGACGGTGTTGGCATATGACGTCCCTCTCATAACGCCACTTATGCCTCTTTGTCCTGCTCTGACATTCTGAGGTGGCCTCAGTTTGATTTGCTTTTTAACAGTAAGCAAATAGTCACTTTTCGCTGGAACATAACCAGGCGTTACAAAACTCTTTTTGGTTGGCCTTTGGTGTCATGTGCCCCTCAGACGGTCTTGTGATCTTCTGTACCCACGAGAGCTCAGACCTTCAAGCTATAGTCTCACTGTATAGTGTCACAACTCAGACTATACTGAGGAAATCCAGTCTGCATTGCAGCTTGTTCTGGGCTGATAAACTTTTCAACTTTACTTCTTTATAGTGGACAAATGTTATTTAGGTTTTTAGTCTATGAAAAAATGACTTCTTGTAAATGCTTACTCCCAATATGTGACTCAAAAACCCACTATTGTAAAATGTATTACATTTTATTATTAAAGAGCACCTATTTTATACCTTTTAGAAGATGTAAGATGTAAGGTGTCTCCAGATAGTGTCTGTGAAGTTATTTAGTGTATTTGTGGTGGAGTTTGTTCAAGCTAGAGGTCTGCATTTCGATAAAATTTCAGAATAAAAAGAGGTAGTCGTCGGTAACTGGTGTAATTTGAATGGGAGCAGGCGATCTAACAATATAGAGCTCCCAAGAAATAGAGAGAGAGAGAGTGCATCCGCCGTGGTGCTGTGTGTCACTTGTTATAGACAGTCCAAAGACATGCCGTATAGGTGAATTGAATGAGCTAAATTGGCTGTAGTGTATGTGTGTGAATGCGGGAGTGTATGGGTGTTTCCCAGTGTTGAGTTGTGGCTGGAAGGGCATCCGCTGCTTAAAACATATGCTGGATAAGTTGGCGGTTCATTCCGCTGTGGTGACCCCTGATTAATAAAGGGATTAGGCCGAAAAGGAAATGAATGAATGAACGCTAATCTGTTGTTACAGTGAATGTCATTTTGGTGGGTCTTTCAGTAAATAATTATAAAAATGCATGAAAAATGCATGTGTGGCTTAAAAATTATTCTTTATTACCCTTAAATATATTTTTGATGCTTTGAAACCCCTCTTTCTTTTTTAAAGCATGTATATTTTGCATCTGTATCTCTATAACTTCTTTCTTTCATAGATTCAATGCCAAAAGCTTTGCAAGCCCCACCAAAATGCTAAGAATCCAGTCGTTAGTTCCTCCTCAAAAGTGCTCATTGTGGCTCAAGGGGAATTTGTAAACGCGACTTTGTTTCCCAGCAAACCATCTTTTGAAAAAACCTGCCCACTTTGACTCCTAGAAATTGTGTAAAGTCAGCAAATAACTTGAGGGCAAAAGGTTTCGAGAACATCTTGCCAATTTTATGTGCAATATCCATCAGACTGCGGCTGAATGACCCATGGGCTTGCCATCTGAAGGTGCATTCAGTTTATAAACCGCTGAATTTCAACCTCCAGAGGTCGCTAGAGGTCATCTCACACACCGAAAATGCTTTTAGTGGATAGTTTTCTCCAAATGCATTTTCAAAAATAATGTCTCTTTCTTCATTTTTTGTTTGGTCTTAAATGAACACTATACTTTTTGAGAAAATAGGCTCATTTTTGGTAAATAGGATCATGAAGCTTACCATTTTAGAATCCATTCAGCCAATCTCAAGGTCAGATGAGAGCACTTTTTTTTACTTAGCTTAGCATAAATCATTGAATCAGATTAGACCATTAGCATCTAGTTCAATAATGATCAAAGTGTTTATATAATATACATTCATTTTCCTTTGGGTTAGTCCCTTTATTCATCAGGGGTCACCACAGCGAAATGAACCACCAACTTGTCCAGCATTTGTTTTACACAGCGGATGCCCTTGCAGCTGCAACCTATTACTGGGAAACATCCATGCAAACTCATTTACACTCATACACAACGGCTAATTTAGTTTATTCAATTCATTGGATATTATTTTATTTTATTATATTTATATTTAATGATTTATGATAAGCTAAGCTAAAAGGACTCCTGTCAGACCTGGAGATTGGCTAAAATAATTCTAAAATAGTAAAACTCAACAGTCTATCTCTATGGGGTTGTAATAGGAGATGCTAATAAAGAACTTTTATTTATGCATGTTAGACCCAAAACCTCTTGACAATGTCATTCATGGTCCTGTTGTCCCATTTACTTCAGTACTGCCTCAAGCTAAATTCAGTGTAAATATGAAGTACTCAGTTGAGGTGGATGTATCATCATCAGCTCATGAAGTGAAGCAATAAAAATGAATGCTTGCCTTCAGACAGACATTTATCCAGACTGGCATGGAGGAACAGCCTGTGTGCCAAATGGCAGGGGACTTTTAATTGATTTAGGATCGGCTGATAAAAGCCACACGAGCTGAGAGCAGTCGATGTGATGTGAAATAATGTGTTTGAAGTGAGTCGCTGGCTTAAGTCAAATTACAGGCCAGTGGAGGGAAGCAGATAAAAATGAAGCTGTGTGTATCATTGAGCTGCAGTCTGCATTGACTCCCATACACACCTGTGGCTTTTTCTGCATCTTGCACTGCATGCTAACTAATCAATTCCATCTCAGCTGGAACGATCAATGATGCTGAGCATTCCTAATTTAATCTTCTCATGACAAAATGTGCCAAATGTGTCTGATCTGATTGGACGAAGTTGTTAATGATTCTGGTTTAGATCTGAGGAGTTGTTTATTTTTGTTCGCAGGAAGCAAGATGGCAGAATCCCACGAATATCTGACCCGTTAGAACGTCCTGGTCGGGTCAAGTCCTTACCGCCATTACCTGCTCAGACTCTTCTAAAGGTTTGACAGAGTTTAACATTTCACTCCTCTTTCCTCTAATCCGGTTAAATTCCAGCAGGGCCTTGGGTTCAGTCTGAGAAGTGGCAGGAATATCAAACAACTGCCTTCTCTCATTTATTTCTTCTTTCTGTCTACCTGTCTTTTCACTTTTTCATGCAGCATCTATTATAAATAGATGAGCTTCTTGTGTGTGCATATGGCATACTGTCCATCCCACACTGTAAAAAGAGATTAGTTGACTTTACTTTAAAAATGAGTAAATTACTTAGAAGTAAATGAACTACACTCACCGGCCACTTTATTAGGTACATCTACTAGTACCAGGTTGGACCCCCTTTTGCCTTCAGAACTGCAAAAGAAGACATAGATTCAACAAGGTACCGGAAAATTCCTCAGAGATTTTTAGTCCATATTGACATGATAGCATCACGCAGTTGCTGCAGATTTGTCCACTTCACATCCATCCACAATCTCACATTCCACCACATCCCAAAGGTGCTCTATTGGATTAAGATCTGGTCACTGTGGAGGCCTTTTGAGTACAGTGAACTCATTGTCATGTTCAAGAAACCAGTCTGAGATAATTCGCACTTTATGACATGGCGCGTTATCCTGCTAGAAGTAGCCATCAGAAGATGGGTACACTGTGGTCATAAAGGGATGGACATGGTCAGCAACAGTACTCAGGTAAGCTGGGGCATTGAGACGATTCTCAATTGGTACTAATGGGCCCAAAGTGGGCCAAGAAAATATCCCCCACACCACCACCATTAGCCTGAACCGTTGACACAAGACAGGATGGATCCATGTTTTAATATTATTATTATTAATAATAATATTTATTAATATTAATATTAATATTAATATTAATATTATTGACGCCAAACTCTGACCCTAGCAAGGTTACCAAGGTTGGACATGTTGTATGTTCAGAGGTGCTCTTCTATGTACCTCAGTTGTAACAAGTGATTATTTGAGGTACTGTTGCCTTTCTATTAGTTCAAACCAATCTGGCCATTCTCCTCTGACCTCTGGCATCAACAAGGCATTTGTGCCCACAAAGCCGCCTCTCACTGGATATTTTCTTTTTTGGACCATTCTCTGTAAACTGATGCTTGTGCGTGAAAATCCCAGTAGATCAGCAGTTTCTGAAATACAGCCCATCTGGCACCAACAACCATGCCATGTTCAAAGTCACTCAAATTATCTTTCTCCCCCATTCTGATGCTCGGTTTGAACTGCAGCAGATCGTCTTGACCATGTCTACATGCCTAAATGCATCGAGTTGCTGTCATGTGATTGGCTGATTAGAAATTTGCATTAACAAGCAGTTGGACAGGTGTACCTAAAGTGTCCGGTGAGTGTATATGCATAAATTTATGAACTGTCAACTTAACAATTACAGTTTACGACAGATTTACTCTTTATTTATTTATTTTTTAAAGGTAAAGCCACTTTTAAGGCAATTTGGTTTATTACGTTTTTCAAGTAACTAATCGTTTTTTACGGTGCATCTACCTTTTAATATAAATTATAATAGTCTTTAATGTTATCATTCTGTTATTTCTGTGGAGGGTTTGATTTTTGGAGTGCTACCATAAAATAAAAGAGAGAATAAATTTGCTGTCAGATTATTATTTAACTCTGCTGTTCAAATTTCGGCATCTTTTAAGATTTATTTTTAATTAATTAATACTTTAGTTAAGTATGGATTGATTTAACTGATCAAATATGGTGGTGAAGTCGTCTATAATGATTCTTTCTTTGCTATCACAGGAATAAATGTTTTTAAAATACATTCATACAAAATCTGTTACTTTTAAATGTATTTATTATGTATTTATTTTCAAAGGTCTTTGTTTTCAGACCCTTAATAATGCCATTGTTGTGAAAATAATTGTAAATGCCTTGTAAAAGCGCTACAGCTTAAAATGTTTGCATTCGTTGGTAACACCTAACACATCACATAATAAGCACTCCAATGGCATTTTAACCTCATTGGCAAATAGATAGAGAAAGCATGAGGGAAAATATTACCATTTTAATTCACAATTTTCTGAATTTATAATTGATTCCTTAATTTTATTTTTGGCAGCACTCCTAATCCTCCAAAGATAGAATCCTTTTGTAATCCATGCTTAATCGGGCGAAGTGTGTCACCAGACAATTCTGTGCTAACATGCCAGAAATTCCCCCTCAAGGACCAACATCCAAGTTTAACTTTAGAAATTACACCCTATCGAGGATTGGAAAATGCTAATTTGATCCAAAAAGAAATTAAAGCTCGTCCAGATCTTCCATCAAATTTGCAAACTGAACCACTTCAATAGCTATGGCACCTTTTAGCATGAGCTGAACCGGCCTATTCGCGAACTTAATATGCAATTTTTGAAGCTGAACTTCTCTGATGAACCTCAAACGGAGTCTTTTATTTTTGTTGTTGAATAAGACTTCAATTTTATTAGCCGAAGATGAACCATTGTTTCTGTCGGGACACCTATTTCCCCTCATTTAACACCCAAGTGCTTTTTTAATTGAAGCCATGTGTGTCTCCGAGCAGCTCTGAAAGCCATTAGCACAAGGGCTTCTGGGAGCCAGGAGGACTGAAGTGTCCGTGTTTAGGGATGTCCTAGAATGATTAGTGCCTCCATGGCATTGCGAGCGGAAGAATAAGATTAGCTCAATCTAGATGGTGCTGTTAAGCATTTATGTATTTCTCTAAGTGTCCCATAAAGCGAGATGCTTAGAAAATCATCTCCGCAGAGCCACGCTGGGTTTATAATAACTGTGAATCTAGTTTCTGCATGATGCAAAGGGAAATTGGATTGTAAATGAGTTGCCTGACAGTGCAGTTTTTAAATCAGCGAGTTTTATGGACTTTGCATTATGGTTGTGTAGTGTTTTCTGACTATTAATAGAAAGCAATAATGCATGTTTTGTTGTACGCAGTCGACTAAATTGGTGCTGAATTTAGAAATCTTATCATAGGAAAAATACTGTAATGGGTCCTTTTAATATTGCAGTTTGAGAACCAATAGAGGCTTTTAAATGGAAAATGCATTATGTTTGTTGTTTTTTGTGCACATTAAAGCATTAATTGAACACTTTGTTTTCTGTCTGCTGCCTTTCATGTCACATAAATGCTGGTGAAAGGAATGGATGTGGATTGTTGACCTGCATTACTGGGGTAATGCAATTTATGGTTTATGCGATTAATTGATTTTTAGAAAAGCCTGGCTAACGTGGTATTGCTAATTAAAACTGTGTCATTTTCATTGATTTGGAATAAAACATATATATTAATATTAGATGAATGAAACTTGAATATTTACCAATGGTTTAAATGAAGTTAAAATATAATATATACAGTTGAAGTCAAAATAATTAACCCCCTTTTTTCAAATATTTCCCAAATTATGTTTAACAGAGCAAGGAATTTTTCACAGTATTTCCTATGATATTTTTTCTTCTGGAGAAAGTCTTATTTGTTTTATTTAGGCTAGAATAAAAGCTGTTTTTTGAAACCATTTTAAGGTCAAAATTATTAGGCCCCTAAAAGGTAAAGCCCACTGAAGCTAAGCAGGGCTGTGCCCAGTCAGTACCTGGATGGCAGACCACATGGGAAAGCTAGGTTGCTGCCAGAAGTGGTGTCAGTGAGACCAGCTGGGGGCGCTCAACCTGTGGTCTGTGTGGGCCTAACGCCCCATTATATTGATGGGGATGAGATGTTAAACCATCTTTTGGAAGAGACTGTAAATCGAGGTCCTGACTCTCTGTTGTCGTTAAAAATGCAGGGATGGCCTTCGAAAAAGAGTAGGCATCCAGGCCAAATTTGCCCACTGGACTCTGTCCATCATGGCCTCCTAACCATTACCATATTATAATTGGCTTCATCACTCTTGTCTCCTCTCCTGTGTGGTGTGTGGTCTGGCGCAATATGGCTGCTGTCATGTCATCCAGGTGGATGCTGCACACTGGTGGTGGATGAGGAGATTCCCCCCAAACAATGTGTAAAGTGCTTTATTTATTTATTTATTTATTTATTTATTTATTTATTTATTTATTTATTTATTTATTTATTTATTTATTTATTATTATTATTATTATTATTATTATTATTATTATTATTATTATTATTATTATTATGACTTGCCTAATTACCCTAACCTGCCTAGTTAACCTAATTAACTTAGATAAACCTTTAAATGTCACTTTAAGCTGAATACTAGTCTCTTGAAAAATATCTAAAATATTATGTACTGTCATCATGGCAAAGATAAAAGAAATTAGTTATTAAAACTATTACGTTTAGAAATGTGCTGAAAAAATCTTTGCGAAATTAGGGAAAAAATATACTGGGGGCTTATAATTTAGCAGGGCTAATAAATCAATGACTTCTGAAAAAAGTAATTTTAAAAACTGAAAACTAAAATTAAAAGAAATTAAAGCTCAACAGAAAAAAAATTACATAATCAAGAGTATCAAAAATAAATAAATGAAAATATTAAAAAAAAATTTGTAAGTGTGTGTGCGCGAGTCATCAACAGTTAAAATCTGTACAGTTTCAAAAATGTTAATCAAATTGAACATTTATCGTGAGCTATGGTATAAATTGTTATTATACAACTCTTGTAGTTGAGTAAAGTTGAGTAAACCTGAAAAAACCTTTGAGAAATAACACATTTTTTCCCTCTGGGGATAAGACGTTGCACAGAAACCCGCCTCAGAGGAATGAAATTCTGGGTTTCCCAAACAGATTTCTTCCCGAGTCTGTAAACACATTGATCCTGCAAATAGGATGAAGGATAATCACAAATTCACAGGTTTTGGATGCTACATTAGATTCCCCTGAATCCCAGAGCAATAATAGCATTCTGGCAAGATGCTTTTTTACCACCCCATGTAACTCTGTGAATGTGAAAAATATTGCAAAACATGGAATTTAATTTCAGACAAGGTTTATATCTATCACAGTAACTCGGCTTTGGTTGCACATCATTCACTCTCATGCCACTTTCTCATGCTGTTATAGTATTCCTGTAACACTGTGTTAGCAAATGCGTTATAGTTGCGCAACATAATGGGAAATGTTATTGCCTTTCTAGAACAGAAATGTTGTCATCTTACCGTTGTACATAATTAGTCTGATTTTAGCAGCATTTCTGAAGTAGGCAGTGTAACATTTTGTACATTTACAATTTTTTCGTATATTAAAATAACATTTGAATATAAAAAAATTATATTAAACACATATACATTACAATTATATTTGGAGAAAGTGGCATATCAGGGTTGAAGCACTGGAATAGATTCATTATACTCCACTATTAGACTGATTTTGAAATCATTTTATTGACTTGATTTGATAATTCAGTAACCCTGTAATACCCCTAACACTAACCCTAGCATGCAAACCTTCACAAGTCATTCATCCAGAAGTGTTCAGGGTACAGGTTTGATATTTATGTAATTGGTGATTTTTGACAGTGAATTTTGGACAAAGCAATAACTGTGCAATCGAGTTATCAAAGTTACATCCGGTTTTCTCATGCTGTTCAAGTATTTCTGTAATACCGCATTGACAAATGTGGTGTGGTTGTGCAAGGTAACAGGAGGTTATATTGCCCTACAAGTACTGACATTTGCATGACATAATGCAAACCCTGGCTTGTACATGGTTGTTGCTAGCTGTGTACAATGCATCCGGAAAGTATTCATAGCGCTTCATTTTTTCCACATTTTTTACAGCCTTTTCCCAAATTGGATTAAATTAATTTATTTCCTCAAGATTCTACACACAATACCCCATAATAACAATGTGAAAAGATTTTTTTAAATTGTTGCAAATTTATTAAAAATAAAAAACTTGAAAAATGACATGTACATAAGTATTCACAGCCTTTGCTGTGAAGCCCTAAATTGAGCTCAGGTACATTCTGTTTCCACTGATCATTCTTGAGATGTTTCAGCAGCTTCATTGGAGTTCACTTGTGGTCAATTTAGTTGATTGGACATGATTTGAAAAGGCATACACCTGTCTATATAAGGTCCCAGGGTTGAGAGTGCATGTCAAAGCACAAACCAAGTATGAAGACAAAGGAATTGTCTGTAGACCTCCGAAACAGGATTGTCATGAGACACAAGGCTGGGGAAGGTTACAGAAAAAATTTCTGCTGTTCTGAAAGTTCCAATGAGCACAGTGACCTCCATCATCCATAAGAGTAAGATGTTTGGAACCACCAGGACTCCTCCTAGAGCTGGCCGGCCATCTAAGCTGACTGATCGGGGGAGAAGTGCCTTAGTCAGGGAGGTGATCAATAACCAGATGATCAGTCTGTCTGAGCTCCAGCATTCTTCTGTGGAGAGAGGAAAACCTTACAGAAGGACAACCGTCTGTGCAGCAATCAACCAATCAGGCCTGTATGGTAGAGGAGCCAGACAGAAGCCACTTCCTGCCTGGAATTTGCCAAAAGGCATCTGAAGGACTCTCAGACCATAAGAAACTAGTCTCTGGTCTGATGAGACTAAAAACTCTTTGGAGTGACTGCCAGGCATTGCATTTAAAAAAAAAAAAACAGGCACCACTCATCACCACCATATATTGCATATGTGTAGCAATGTACAGAGACATCCTGAATGAAAACCTGCTTCAGAGTGCTCTTGACCTCAGACTGGGGTGGCGGTTCATCTTCCAGCAGGACAATGACATAAAGCACACCGCCAAAATATCAATGGAGTGGCTTCACAACAACTCGGTGAATGTCCCTGAGTGGCCCAGTCAGAGCCCAGACCTAAATTCTATTGAACATCTCTGGAGAGGTCTAAAAATGGCTGTACATGTCGCTTCCCATCCAACCTGATAGAGCTTGAGAGGTACTGCCAAGAGGAATGGGCAAAAATTCCTAAAGACAAGTGTGCCAAGCTTATGGCATCATATTCAAAAAGACTTGCGGCTGTAATTGCTGCCAAAGGTGCATTAACAAAGTCTTGAGTGAAGGCTGTGAATACTTATGTACAATTTCAAAAACTCTTTTTTCACATTGTCATTATGGGGTAAGGCTGTAACATAAAAAATGTGGAAAAAGTGAAGCGCTATGAATACTTTCCGGATGCACTGTATATGAATTTGGTTCTCTGAAGCATGCACATTAAAAACACACTCCGATGGTTAATATATAATGATTACAGGCTATATTAAATATTTGGAGAACTAAAGCACTGAATCTAGTATTGCATAAAACTCACAAGGTCAGCCAAAGGTAACTGATTTAGATCATGATCATTTTAAAGACTTGATTTACAAAGCATGCAAACCTTTGCTAGCCAGTCATCAGCAAATTTTATAAGGTGCAGGTTGACATTTTGATAGTTGGAGATTTCGGCTCATGCATTTATTTATTAAAGCATTAATTTAGCAATTTTCAATCAAAAATACAAAAACAATAATTTTTGCACGTCCTTTGGCTTGTAAATCATGCGGTTTGAATTGGCATGACATTCTGGGCTCTCTCTCACACACATACGCACACACACATATTCACATGTCAGTTACCAGGGATTTCCTTCATTAGAGGCTGTTTGTGGCACACGCGACTGCAATAAGGGAAGTTTAGGCTGATTGAGGAAGCCATCACTCTTTTTTCTTGCCTTCCGTTCTTCTTTTCTCAAGAGAAGAACACAAGGAGACTGGGAGAAAAGGTTTTCGTCTCTCTTTGACTTCAGCTGATTTGATTGACTTCATCATGGCTAGGAGTTTGTATAGGTTTCGCAGTCCTGCACTCAATGCCATGCACCACCGCAGGCGCTTCAGTGACGTGAGTAAACTTAATGTATGAAAGCTGGAGGGAAAATCAATCATAGTGAAATATCAAAGCTTCTGTGTGATCATACAGACAGACCAGTTATGAGAGTATAGATGTAGTCAAAGTATAGTATAGGGGTGTGATTGTGAGTTCTGGTGTTTTACATTTGATTTGACTTTTTAAGTATCATTAATAATTATTTCAATATATTTTGGGGAGTAATGAGTATCTTCCTGTCTGGACAAGGTTTAAGAGATATTATCCATATGTAATAGTACTTTTATTATTGCATTATTGTATGTAATTTATTATTATTATTATTATTATTATTAATATCATTTGTTTTTGTTATATCTTTGTTAGATTTTCATTAGTATTTTTGCATAATGCTTATGATTATTGGGGTGATATGAGTCATGAAAATGTTTTGGTCACATTTTACAATAAGGTTTCATTAGGTAACGTTAGTTAATGTATTTACTAACATAAACTAAGAATGAACAATACTTGTAGAGCATTTATTAAACATAGTTATTAATCATTATTAAAATACAAACTCATGCTTGTTAACATTAGTTAATGCACTGTGAGTTAACATGAACTAATGAACAACTTTATTATCATTAACAAAGATGATGAAATACTGTAATATATGTATGGTTCATTGTTTGCTCATGTTAGTAAATGCATTAATTAACATTAACTAATACATTCTAATTGTAAAGTGTTACCAATGTTTTTAATTCTCAGTTATTGAAATCATTATGGTAAATTTATTTTATATATATCAGTTTTTCGCTATACCACGACCGCTGAATTCAATGCAAAATCGACAAAAAGTCACACATTTTTGCCATCCTGCATAATTCTTAACTTAAATGCAAAATAATCACAAAAAATGTAAAGAATATCATAAAACATCCAATTCCAAACCATATTATCTAATTATATTTATTTCAGTTTGCAATTAATTGTTTTACATGACTTATAACGCAGCACATGTGAAGTATTTGAGTGTCTTTCGAAAAATGACATCTCACCTGCACCCTTACAATCCTTACATTACATGGAAGTGGGGGGGGGGGTTCAGTCTGTGCAGTAAGCAGACGCAGGTAAAGTGCGAGTGATTTACAAGTATAATTTTTTATTTATATATATTTATATAATATATATATATATATATATATATATATATATATATATATATATATATATATATATATATATATATATATATATATATATATATATATATATATATATATATATATATATATATATATATATATACACACACACACATATATATATATATACATTTCTGAGATCTACTGCCACAAAATCAGTCATTTTTATTGTAATAAATTACAAAAAAATAAAAAATCGTGAAAAACTAGGGGATTTGATATATTTGACATAGTTCTGCGTGTGATATGGGTTTGAGAGTCACACATGCTTGTATAGTATCTGTTCAGGGTGTGCTGTGTATGTTGTTATGCAATAGTGTAATAGGATGTCTTTCTTGAGAAAGAATTCTCACTTTTATGTTGAGAAATATCAAATTCACTGCTGTGTCCAATTGGTTAATTCATGTGTGTGTAAAATGAGTTGCATCAGAAAGATATCATGCTTTCTCATATCATATTTGTCTTTATAAGAGCTTATGAAAGTTTATAGTCCTTATTGTGTCCATAGTTAAAGAGAAACCCAGTTAGCTCAATGTATAATAACAGAAGAATTTTGTGTGTGTGTGTGGTTTGTGTTTTGATGAATCAGCAATTCATAGAAAGACGCAAAACTGAAGTTCCACTTTCAGTACAGTTTTTGTACGTTGAAGGCATTTAAGGTACTCTGAAGTGTGTGAAAGTATGTTTGCTTTCTTGTTGGGAGAGATCAGTTCCTGGCAAGGATTTTGCAGAGTCCTACCTGACTCTGAAGTCTTAACAGCATTAAACATTAAAAAAGGCTCTTTTTTCTGACAAACCTTTTTATTTGCATGAACAACATTTTGTTTGTAGGTTGCTTGCTGTGGTGTATGACTGCCAGGGCAAGGGGATGTATTGATTGCTAGGGTTTAAAATAGAAGATCCAAAAGTTTCACAGTGATAACAAAAAAGATCTTTTTTACACAAATCTAAAAATTATGGGTTGTTGTAATGCGTTGTGTCAAAAGGGATTTTTTTTATATTACATTTTTATTAAACTTTTTATCCCAATGATTAGGTTTGTCCATATTTGGATTACAACATTAGATTACAATAACAACCTGACAACACTACCTGACAAAAGTCTTGTCATCAATCCCAGTTGTAAGAGTAACAAATAATAACTTGACTTCTAGTTGATCATTTGGAAAAGTGGCAGAAGGTCGATTTTTTTTTTTTTTTTTTTTTCAATGATTCATTTGTTGAACTGCATCCCAATCATCACAAATACTGCAGAAGAGCTATTGGAACCCGCATGGACCCAAGATTTTCATAGAAATCAGTCAAGTTTGGTGAAGGAAAAATCATGGTCTGGGGTTACATTCAGTATGGGGTTGTGCGAGAGATCAAATGGATGGCAACATCAACAGCCTGAAGTTTTTAGACATTTGTGCTGCCCATTACATTTCAAACCACAGGAGAGGGCAAATTCTTCAACAGAATAGCGCTCCTTCTCATACTTCAGCCTCCACATCAAATTTCCTGAAAGCAAAGAAGGTGAAGGTGATCCAGGATTGGCCAGCCCAGTCACCAGAAGTGAACATTATTGAGTATGTCTGGTGTAAGATGGAGGAGGCATTGAAGATGAATCCAAAGAATCTTGATGAACTCTGTGAGTCCTGCAAGAACGCTTTCTTTGCCGTTCCAGATGACTTTATTAATAAGTTATTTGAGTCATTGCAGAGATGTATGGATGCCGTCCTCCAAGCTCATGGGAGTCATACACAATATTCATTCTTTTTCCGCTGCAGCATGACTTTATATTCTATACTGTACATTATTTTTGTTAAGTGGCAAGACTTTTGTCTAAGCAAAGTCAAACCTTACTGTCCAAATTAAATCATTAAAAATCAAGGCATGATCATATTTTATTTTAGTAAAATAAGCGTAATCTATAGACCTTTGCCTTTCATATAAGCCACTTCTGATACCAAATGATCAACTAGAAGTCAAGTTATTATTTGTGGTTTTTAAAACTTGGATAGGCGACAAGACTTTTGTCAGGTAGTGTATGGAAGTCAATAGATGCTAACTACGAGTATTTTTCAAAATATTTTCTTGAAGGTTTAAAAATCACACGAGGGAGAATAATGGATGAGGTAACATTCATTTTTGGGGGAACTATCCCTTTAAAGGCTTGTTCAAATGCCTAACCCAAGAATGAGCATTAGCGCTAATAATCAGTCAGTGAATCCTGAACAGCGCTCCCCTTAATTGATGTTGGCTTCTTACGCTGGTTTATTCTGAGCCAAGGACTCAATGGAATGACACCGCAGCTGTAGCTAGTCAGGTCGCATCCTTCAAGCGCACAGCTGCTCTCCACATTAAATTATGCTGTTTCACAGTCTTCGTTTTCCATCGAGACAAGCTGTATGAAAGCGAGGAAGGATACCTGCTAGTGTGATGCGCTGTTGAATTTCAGATCAAGGCAGGGAGTTCCGTCCATTATTGCAAAGCCTCTGTCAGACATGCAGACTGTCATATCTCACTCTTGCTCATTGTGTTCATCCTCGCTCTCTCTCCCTTCTTTTATCTGTTCCTCCTGGTTCTCAGACATCAGATATATTTGCAATGATAGAGCGAATGCAGGTGAGAAGCCCACATTTTCATTGCCTTTCCTGACATCTCTTGCATTTTATGAGCTTTGAACTTTGACTTCCAGTATGGTGACACCTTCCCCGTTTTTGCTTTAATATTACTGTTTACATGTTGTTTACATGCTGAGATTTGCTTTAAATGTCACTCATTCTTTATTTACTTTACCATTTAACTCTTTATTCTGTCTGTCAGCTCTTAAAAATGAAAATATAGGCCAGAAATATATTCTACGCATGTATGCCAATATGTGGTTAATGCATTTTAATGCCTGTCACACTGGGTTATTTCTTCATGATGTGAAGCATCTTAAGATGTTAATCTTAATTTTATTACCAAGTCTTAAAATAACCTAAAATATAATCAATGGATGTTAATCATAGACTCATTTCTGAAAACGTAGCCCTATATACATTTCTGGAGATCGCGAATTAGCCAGAGGAACGTATGGCTGCATTTCGTCTTTAAAACAAAAGCTACGGGGCGCAGAGACGCTGAGAGGAGTTGAGGGGTTTGAGTCTGGTGAAGAATGGTCCCAGTAAGCTGGTAAGACAAAAACAGAAACCAAAAAATAAAATAAACAAGTAAATAACAGGGTGATGCTATGCTGACACTAGATGTGGAACGCACAAATCACGTTATTAATGCATAAATAGAAACTTGAACATTTTGAGTTTACTCTCTTCATTCATGCGTTTAATTTACTTAACAATAGACATTGATTCCTGTCATGGGCAGGGCTTCTGTCTGCCAGGGTACTCTAGCTTCCTTGCTAAATGGCTAACATGGATTTTATTGAGATAGTAGCTGTGCTTTATGTGCTTTAGGTAGGCTGAAAAACGGCGTAGATTCGTTCGGCGCCATGTCTGAGTCCACTGGATCTTTTCAGAGGTACACCCACCTCTGTGAGTTCATTAATGTAATGTAATGTGTATTTATATAGCGCATTTATCGTGTATGGCCATACACCCAAAGTGCTTCACTATCATGAGGGGGGCTCTGTCCACACCACCACCTGTGTGCAGCATCCACTTGGATGATGCGACGGCAACCACAGGACAACAGCTATTGGTGGAGTAAAGAGACAGTGATACAGCCAATTCGGTGGATGGGGATGATTGGGAGGCCATGATCCTAAGGCCCGATTGAGGGACTTTGGCCAGGACACCAGGGTTACACCCCTGCCCTTTACGAGAAGTGCCATGGGATTTTTAATGACCACAGAGAGTCAGGACCTCGGTTTAACGTCTCATCAGAAAGAAGCCACCCACTGACAGTATAGTGTCCCCTTCACTTTTACTGGGGCATTAGGAATCACACAGACCACAAGTTAAGCGCCCCCTGCTGACCTCTCTAACACCACTAACAACAGCAACCTAGTTTTCTCATGTGGTCTCCCATCCAGGTACTGACCAGGCTCAGCCCTGCTCAGCTTCAGTGAGTAACCGGTCTTGGGCTGCAGGGTGATATGGCTGTGGCTCCTCCAGAAACTATACCTGGATGATGGAGGCTTTTAGGTCAATTGGTGCTTTTGAAAACACTATTGGTTGGGTTTAGGGAAGGAGGAGGGTGGGTCAGTCGATCCGTCAGTCAATCAGTCAGTCAACATCGACCTCTGGTGGATTTACGTGAGAACAGCAGGAGCAAATGTCCCTCGTGAGAGAAAACTTACCTCCTGGAACATATTTGGCTCTCTCCAGAAATGCATATAGCAGTACATTTTCAGAATGAGCCTGGTTTGATATTCCTTGAACACTTTTCTTATTTGTGGGGCATTTAAATTGTAAACTTTAAAGTTTAAATGTGAAACTTGTGTACTTTGCATACTTGTGTAGCATGTATTTCTGGCTTAATTATGTAATCTACATATTAAAAAAAAATTATATAGTGAAAATGTTTTATTAAAGACATAATTCACCCAAAGATAAACATTTGATTTGAAACCTTTAAGAGTTTCTTGTTGAACATAAAAGATGTTTTGAAGAATGTTAGAAACCAGTAATCATTGACTTCCATAGTAGGACAAACAGATACTTTGGAAGTCAATGGTTACCGGTTTCCAACATTTTTCAGAACATTTTATTTTATGTTCAACAGGATCTCAAGCAGGTTTATGACAAGTGAGTAAAGATAGAATTTTCAATTTTGGGTGTACTGTCCCTTTAAGAAAATGTGTTATTCAATTGTTATTCAATTCAATTGAAAATTTCAATTTTTGGCATTTACTAATCTATTATTAAATGTTGTTGTATGTTTTCAAAGAACTGCATGTATTAAATGTCCTCTCTTTTTTGAAAACGCAGAGCAGTAGAATGGATGAGCAGCGGTGCTCTCTTCCACCTCCTCTCAAAGTAAGTGTGTGTATTTAGAGCCACACTCTCACACAAACAAGCATCAAGTGTTGCAGCCATTATGAACCGTTCTCACAGCCATTGCCATCAGCGTTGTGTTCGTCACATGCGCACAGAAATGCACAATGTTTCTATTATTCCCCGACAAATATTGTCACATTAACCCTCATTCTCATAGCTTTAAAGTTCAGGGAAGCTCCATTGCCTTAAAATGTTGACAATTTAATGCCTCATTGGAGCGCTTTTGTTCCAAATGGTTGGCAGCATAATTATGGTACTTTTATGTTATTAAGATACCTTTTGGCAGTGAATATGCAAATGCTTCTGCTGTATTCAATCGCACCTTCTGTTCAGTTTTGCTTCCTGTCTAGTTGTTTATTAAGCTGTATGAGCGACCCCATAGGCTACAGTCATACACAAACTTAAGAATTTAATCTGTTTTCTGATTTAATGAAAGGGAATCACATATTCGACACAAATTATAAATGCCCATAAAGTCTGTTCCATAAGTCATGCCACTTCTGGTATATCATGGAATTGTAAAGGTGACCTATCATGCAAAAATTACTTTTATGAGGGATTTAAACACAGTTGTGTGGCAACAGTGTGTGAATATAGCCACTTAGCCAACCTCTACACTACCTGACAAAAGTCTTGTCGTCGATCCCAGTTGAAAGAGCAACAAAGCAAAGCAAACAAAGCAGATTTCTAGTTGATCATTTGGAAAAGTGGCAGACGGTTTTTTCTGATGAATCATCTGTTGAACTGCATCCCAATCACCACTAATACTGGAGAAGATCTATTAGAACCCGCATGGACCCAAGATTCTCACAGAGCCAGTCAAGTTTGGTGAAGGAAAAATCATGGTTTGGGGTTACATTCATATGTGAACATGAGAGATCTTCCGAGTGGATGGCAACATCAACAGCCTGAGGAAGACATTTGTGCTGCCCATTACATTACAAACCACAGGAGAGGGCAAATTCTTCAGCAGGATAGCGCTCCTTCTCATACTTCAGCCTCCACATCAAATTTCCTGAAATCTAAGAAGATGAAGGTGCTCCAGGATTGACCAGCCCAGTCACTAGACATGAACATTTTTGAGCATGTCTGGGGTAGGATGAAGGAGAAGGCATTAAATACGAATTCAAAGAATCTTGATGAACTCTGGGAGTCCTGCAGGAACGCTTTCTTTGCTGTTCCAGATGACTTTGTTAATAAGTTATTTGAGTCATTGCAGAGATGTATGGATGCCGTCCTCCAAGCTCATTGGAGTCATACACAATAATAATTCTGTTTCCGCTGCACCATGACTTTATATTCTATACTGTACATTATTTTTGTTAAGTGACAAGACTTTTGTCTAAGCAAATTCAGACCTTACTGTCCAAATTAAATAATCAAAAATCAGGGCATGATCATATTTTATTTTGGTAAAATAAGCATAATCTGGAGGCCTTTGCCTTTCATATAAGCCACTTCTGATACCAATTGATCAACTAGAAGTCAAGTTATTATTTGTTGTTCCTAAAACTTGGATAGGCGACAAGACTTTTGTCAGATAGTGTAATGGTAAAAAATGAATTAATTCTATTTATTATAATCCCACTACATAAAAACAGTCTGCAAAACAGTTTGATTGACATTCGCCTCTTGTACATGAATCAGAAGGGTATAGCCCCGCCCATTAGTGACGATTTCTTCCTAATTAGCATAGAATGTTAGTCTTTTTAAATCTGCCACTATGCTGATTAGCACACATAGGGTTTTGTAGCTCCGCCCTATTAAAAAAAAATGAATTTAAAGCGACAGTCATCAAAACAGCACAGTTTGGAATAAAGTCTAATAGGGGCAGTTTCAAAAAGTTATAAAACATTATTTGTGTGGTATTTTAAGCTGAAACTTCATATACACACTCTAGGGACATCAGGGACTTATTTTACATCTTGCTAAAAGGGGCATAATGGGTCCCCTTTAAAAGGTCTATTCAAGACATTGTAAGTCATGGAATTATATATATATATATATATATATATATATATATATATATATATATATATATATATATATATATATATATATATTTAGTCATGGAATATCAATGATTTTTGTTCATCAATTTGAATGTGTACTCCCCATTTATTAAAATGCATTTTAATGTGTTTCATGTGCTTGCCTATTGTTACAGTCGATGGAAATGCCAAGATGTGCATAAAGTTTGGAAATGCGCATAAAAACATATGCATATAACTGACTAGGATAAATATTTTTTTTTATAAGAAAAGATGCGCATAAACTACGATGGAAATTATTATATTGTTAATTACCTCCAGAATTGTCAAGAGCATCTGTGCTTTATTCATTAAAAAAAGAAAAAAATTACGCAGCTTCAGGAAGTGACGATTTTTCTTCTCTTTGACTAGGATGGAAACGCTGCTTTATTCGCATGTCTTATATTCGATATTCCAGTTATGCGCATAAATTTAATTCGCATCTTTAAATGGAAACATTGCTAATGACGTTTTCTTTGTTACTTTTTTGACCTCATAAACCATTGGTCTTTCATTTATAATAAGGGAACACTGCAAGAAACAAAGAGAGAAAGCTATTACCTCTTATACATATAAAGCCTTTTGTTATACATCATATTTGATAAATAAACTACTCTTTTAAAATCTCTTTAACAACAGCATTAGAAAAATGGTTAAATACTACCATTTCAGTGATCGATACAACATACATAGCCTTGTCCAAATAGTCTTTAGCTAGATGCACATTGCATTAATATCACACACAAATCAGGTTGTGTTCATGACTACTCAAGCTATTGCACACCAGATAAGCACTTTCTATGCATGAATAATATGATGTTGTTTAATATGAAACAATGCAGATGGTGTGGAAGTCATTTGAACAGTGTCCTGGATAGCCAAAATCTGCAATTGCAAGCTCCTCTAAATCTTGCACCATTTGCTTGAATTTGCATTAAATTCAGTGATTGCAGAAAGGTACAATTCTGGAGCTGCCTCTTTTTCCATTCATTATAGGTCATGGAAATTCAGCTTTTTAGTCAGGGAAAGTCAGGGAGTTTTGACATTTGGCTTGAGAAGCACAGTATGCATTTAAGGCCTGCATAAAACATGTGATTTGATGCTCTTACTGCAGGTATTGTGAATATTGTTTACACTTGAGGGTTTGTATGGAATCATGAGGTCTGGAGCTTTGCGTTTAAGGGCTTTTACTCTTTATGCATCAACATATTTTCTCCATCTGCTTTGTGAGGTGACTTGAATGAAACTAATCTCTCCCTGTTCCTCCACAGACAGAGGAAGACTACATTCCATATCCCAGCGTCCATGAGGTTGTGCACTTGTTTGACTGTTTATGTGTGAATATGAATGTTTTTTTGTTGTTGTTGTTGCACTGAATGTAAATCTATTATTGTGTTGTTGGTGTGTTGGCAGGTATTGGGGCGCACAGGCACTTTACCTCTGATTCTGCTGCCTCAGTTTGGGGGTTACTGGATTGAAGGAACCAATCATGATTTAGGCTCCTCCTCCACACCTGAGGAACCGCCCCCTTGTCCCGCATCACAGGTTAAACTGGAGACCAACAGCATAGCCAAGATCTACAGGAAAGACTTTCTGGGGAAGGTGAGATACTGAGTTCATGAATATCTGTCTTTTCATCCATTCATCCATCTATCCATCCAAAAATCTGTGAAATGGATCCATCCATCTGTTTATCCATCCATCCATCCATCCATCCAATTGTCTGCTGATCCATCCATCCAATTAGCTGTCTTTGTTTGTCCATTCAAACATCCATCCATCCATTTCTTTGTCTTCCTTGTATTTCTTTCTGTCTGTCAGTTCATCTATCATCAATCCATCTAACTATTAGTCTATCCAATTATCTGTTTGTCAGTCTATTCATCCAACGGTCAGTCCATCTATTTATCTGGTTGTCAATCCATCCATCCATCCATCCATCCATCCACCCATCTGCATGTCTGTCCATCCATCCTACTATCAGTCTATTCAATTATCTGTTTGTCAATCTATTCATTCCTCTGTTTTTCCATCCATCTGTCTGTCCGTTGATCCATCCATCTAATTAGCTGTCTCTGTTTGTCCATTCAAACATCCATCCATCCATCCATCCATCCATCCATCCATTTATTTGTCTGCATTGTATTTCTTTCTGTCTGTCAGTTCATCTATCATCAATCCATCCATCTATCTAACTATTAGTCCATCCAATTATCTTTTTGTCAGTCAATTCATCCATCTGTTTGTCCATCCATCCAATTATAAGTTCATCTATTTATCTGGTTGTCAATTCATTCATCCATCCATCCATCCTTCCATCCATCCACCCATCTGCATGTCTGTCCATCCATCCATTCTACTATCAGTAGATCCAACTATCTGTTTGTCAGTCCATTTATCCATCTGTTTGTCCATCCATAAAAAAAATATCAGTCTATCTATTTATCTGGTTGTCAATCCATCCATCTGGATGTCTGTCCATCCATTCTACTATCAGTCCATCCAATTATCTGTTTGTCAATCCATTCATCCATTTGTTTGTCCATCCATCCATCCATCCATCCATCCATCCATCCATCCATCCATCCATCCATCCATCCTTCCATCCATCCACCTGTTTATCTATTTATTCATCCATCCATCTGTTTACCCATATATTCTTCCAGCTGTCTATTTGTTCATCCATCCATTATCTGTATGTCTGACAATCCCTTTCTATCTTTCACTCCATCCATCCATTCAACCACCCATCCATCTGTTTATCAATTCATTCAGCCATCTGTTTATCAATACATCCTTCCATCTGTCTATCATCTGTATGTATGTCTATCCATCCATCCATCCATCCTTCCCTCCTTCCTTCCATCTGTCTGTCTTTCTATCTATCTATTTATCCATCCATCCTTCTATCCATCCTTCCCCTATCTAAATGTCTGACAGTCCCTTTCTGTTGTTCTCTCTGTCCTTTCATCCACCAAACTGTCCACCTCTCCATCCACCCATCCATCTATCTTCCATTCCCATATTTATTTATCTATCCTTCCATTTATCCATTCATCAGTCCAAAAGCTTGAGATGGTTTATTAATGTGTGGTAATGTAAAGAGTATATAGTTTTTCATGTGTTTATAACTCGTTCCACAGGAGCACTTTAATTATTACTCAGTGGACAGTGCTCTGGGACACCTGATCTTTTCCATGAAGTATGATGTGATTGGAGACCAGGAGCACCTTCGACTGCTGCTCAGGTACTTTAAGTTCAGAAGGATAATTTATTGCTTTTATACTTTGATTTCCAGGTTGTTTCAATATTTATTTTGTTTAGCTGTTTCTTCCAAAATATCATAGACAATGGTTGATTTTTATGAAGTAAAATCATAAAATGTCTTTTTTTACACAGAATTCTCAGATGAAAACCTGGTTTCTTTTTTAATGTAGCTTTCTTAGATTCAATTTACAGTTCTGTATCCTTTTTGCTACACCATTTAAATCCATTTTTGTGAGTTTTGTGAGCTTACAGTTTTTCTCATTTGGTTTGGCTCATTTCTTGAAACAGGAATTACGTTCTCAACACTAAAAGATTGTTTTATAAAACAGTCCTACAGTTCAGCACAACACTATAGCTCACTTGCAAAAGCTCATATATTTCCCAACACTGTTCACTCATGTGTGAAAACTAAATTTCCTTCTCATTTAAACAGTCAGTGCCCCCAAAATCCTTTGTCCCTTTGGCATTGCATAAGCACTGTAAGTCAAAATGTTTAGTTGTTTTGTCACTATTGCAGAGGACCATTGAAATATCCCTTATGTCCACCTTTCAGTCTCAGCCCAGTTTTTGAAAATGGTCACTCTACTGTTTTTTGTCTTTTACCAAAATGCAATTGTGTGTAAAACTAAATAAAATAAATGTATCTGTTTTATAAAATTTATAAAAAGGATTTTAGTTTAAGAGTCTCCAAGGTTTGACATCACACATTGCACTCATACTGCCAAGGAAGTTGTAACCATTGTCAATCACACACATAAAGTAATTTCCATACATCAGAATAAAACAAAATATACTGTAATAAAAACACACAAACAAAAAACAATGAAATTTATATGCAGCCTGCAGTGCTTGATTGGTCATCTGAGATGTGTAAAATTCCTCCTTT
Organism: Danio aesculapii; assembly: GCF_903798145.1. Taxonomy (NCBI): domain Eukaryota; kingdom Metazoa; phylum Chordata; class Actinopteri; order Cypriniformes; family Danionidae; genus Danio; species Danio aesculapii. Next base: position 50,285,087 of record NC_079440.1, on the reverse strand, counting down.
ATTAGTCAAGTTCTAGTTTCACCTGACTGTCAATTGCTGTAATAAATGTATCAAATGCTTCACGGATTCATATATGGTATTATGTTCCTGACTAATTTTGACAATTGAACAGACTGTTGTGCATGTGATGACTAATACAATGAAATGACGCTGACATATTTTGGAGCGAACAACTGAGAATCAACAATCAGTTTAGATCAACTAGATCTATTCACTTGGAAAATGTGCTAAATGTCGGCTACCTGTACTTAATCATTTGCAAAGATGTACTTAGACATTTGCAATTTGATGAAATGAATGAGAAAACCAAGTCTGTTGTGAACAATTGCCAAGTGGTTTGGAGGTTTGTCCATGTTGTTTTGAGAATGTATTCCTGTTTCAAGAAATGAGCCAAACCAATAGAGAAAAACTGTAACTCACTTCTGAATGGCACACAGCCCTGTTGAAGTCAGTTTTTCGCTTTTTCACTCCTCTCGCTCCAGTCGCATATTCTCTCGCTGTTTATGTTCAAAACTGGTCTGACTTAAGTGCTCAAAATATGCAGCAGGCACACAAGGGCACATCCATTCTTTATAACCACGACCCGTCTTGAGGCCCTTTAATGATGAAGACGGGAACAAGAGACCGTGTTGATGTCAGAGAGGTTGATCTATAAAGCCTCTCTTTGAAAACAGGAGCTCTTCAGGGACTCATTGAATGTTACTTGTCGGCTGAAAGATAATTGACAAGGGCACCTGTGAATACTGGGGTGAATCACATAGATACTTTTATTGATGGCTGAGCTATTCATTTCTCTCTCTTTATATACTGTATGTCCAGGTCTTTGTCCATTCCTGCTAAATATAGCAAATACATTGATGGATTTGACAGATGCATTTGAGACCAAGTGTCCAAAGGGACCAATTAGTTTCAGATCAGTTAGTAAATTATGTGTCTGTTGAATCTGGTTTGATTATGGTTTTGATTCTTGTGTCTTTCAATTCTAGGTCAAGGTTTAAAACCTACCACGATGTGATACCAATTTCTTGTCTGACCGAGTTCCCTAATGTCATCCAGATGGCAAAGGTAGGACAAAAAGAAAAGACTCAATTCAGTTATGACATCAATATTTTTGCAAGATTTATATATATATATTTACGTGTACATTTATTCAGTTGATATATGCTTTTATCTAACTAATAAATGAATATGGGGGGGTCGACGACACGATGGCTCAGTGGTTAGCATTGTCGCCTCACAGCAAGAAGGTCGCTGGTTCGAGTTCCGACTGGGTCAGTTGGCATTTCTGTGTGGAGTTTGCATGTTCTCCCCATGTTCACGTGGGTTTCCTCACCCGCTTCGAATGTTATCACTTGATTGAATGGGCGTTACCAATATTATAATATTGTTTGCTATTCAGCTGGATATTTTAAGCCGATTCAAATGAATTCACTCGATTGAATGGGCATTATCAGTGGGGGATGTGGGCCAGTAGGAACCTTCTGCACCTACTGGTAGGCTCAAAAGGTTGTTATCATCCATCCATATGGTTATTCAGCTATACTAATAGAGAAGACTCCAGATCCAGATCTGGTTTTACATTACTGTGATGGTTGGGCTTATGGTTGGGTTAGGGGTAGACGTTAATAAAATACAATTAATGGTAAATGTAATAAATAATATAAATAATTCTCGTTAACTTTCGGCCGCAGCCGTATCTGATCTATAGCTGATTAACCATGTGAATGGATGATAACTGCCTTCTGAGCCTACCAGTAAGGCCCCTACTGGCCCAAATCCATCAGCTGATAACCACTGATTCAACACCCATTCAATCGAGTGATAACATTAAAATCGGCTGGTTTCCTCAGGGTGCTCAGGTTTCCCCTACAGTCCAAAGACATGTGCTACAGGTGAATTGAATAAACTAAATTGGCCGTAGTCTATTTGTTTGAATGTGAGAATGTATGGATGTTTCTCAGTGATGGGTTGCAGCTGGAAGAGCATCCGATGTGTAAAACATATGCTGGATAAGTTGGCAGTTCATTCCGCTGTGGTGACCCCCCATAAATACAGGGACTAATCCGAAGGAAAATGAATGAATAGATGAATATTGAAAGGAATATTTATAAAATAATATAATAATTAAATAATAATAACAATATAATTGCCAGTGGATATATATAAATAAATATAAATATATTTTGTATTAATTAATTAATAAATTAAATGGTATGAAATTATTTTTATATTCAATATTTTTATTAATGTTGCTAAATTATAGTATAATATTTTTTTTATATTACATAATTTTTAGATATTCCTATTGATATTGGTTTAAATCAGGTATTTATTATTATTCATTCATTCATTCATTTTCCTTCAGCTTAGTCCTTTTATTCATCAGTGGTTGCCACAGTGGAATGAACCACCAACTTATCCACCATATGTTTTACACAGCGGATGCCCTTCCAGCTGCAACCCAGTACTGGGAAACACCCATACACACTCATTCACAAACATTCAATAGGGACAATTTAGCTTATTCAATTCATCTATAGCACATGTTCTTAGGCTGTGGGGGAAACCGGAGCACCCGGAGGAAACCCACGCCAACACGGGGAGAACATGCACACTCCACATATAAATGCCAACTGACCCAGCCGAGGCTCGAATCAGTGGCCGTCTGGCTGTGAGACGACTGTGAGCCATTGTGTCACCCATTTATTTATTTATTTGTTTGTTTATTTATTTATTTGTCATTACAAATTATTTTCATTTAATTTGAATTACTCAGTGAATTAGCCTCATGTATCAGTGTTTTCTGAGAAAAATCCAGTAAATTAAACGTTGCAAAAATGACTTTGAAGTTAATTTATTTTTATCTCCATGAAAGCATATCTAAAATGATGATTAAATGCATTTTTTATTAATATCTGTCTCATTTTTATAATTAATTCTTACCAAATTACCATTTTAAATAGCCTTAGAAATTAGATAAAGAAAATAATTTAATTAGAAATATGTAAAATATAAATCAATCTTTTTTGTCCTTAAGCTTGTCTGTGAAGAGGTGAATGTGGACAGATTTTATCCTGTCTTATATCCAAAGGTAAGCTGAAGCAATAGCACCAAAAACAAATGAACAAGTAATTTTCAGCCTCTGACCTTCATCTGCAACCCTGTATTAAGGCATCGAGACTCATCGTGACCTTCGATGAGCACGTCATCAGCAACAACTTCAAGTTTGGAGTCATTTACCAGAAGTTTGCCCAGGTCAGAATAGCATTCAGTGTTTTTATGCTCTTCTTTTACAATAAAATACAATGTCTCAATTTTTCTTGCATAAAGGACAAAAACTAGCATATATACATTCAAATAAAAGGGTTTCATTTTACACTGACCTGATTCAGCTCCAAAACCTGATGTACAAATAAATTTTTAATCTCTCGTTATTAAAACTTGGACTTTAATTCAACGGTTAGACTTTAATGGTTTAAATTCATAACACATGACTAGGGTTTGAATCACCATGCTTCATTTATTGAATACATTGACTCTTCTGCAGACATCAGAAGAGGAGCTGTTCGGAAACAATGAGGAAAGTCCAGCTTTTGTTGAGTTTCTGGAGTTCCTGGGAGAGAAGATTGATCTTCATGATTTTAAAGGGTACAGACATCAATTATTTCACATGGTTCACCCAAACAGGTCTTTCTGTTCTACCACACACAACACATTTTAGAGTTTTTGTAGAGGTTTCAGTAGAAAACGTATTATATTGCATTATAATCTGTCAAAATCTGACATCATACATCACTGCTTCTGGGTCCCGTCACTTTGTCAGATGCCAAAAGCAAACATTTATTCATTTTCATTCAGCTTAGTACCTTTATTAATCCGGGGTAGCCACAGTAGGATGAATCGCCAACTTATCCAAGATATGTTTTACACAGCGGATGCCTCTCCAGCTGCAACCCAGTGCTGGGAAACATCCATACACACTCATTCACACTCATACACTACAGGCAATTTAGTTTATTCAAGTCACCTTTACCGCATGTCTTTGGACTGTGGGGGAAACCAGAGCACCCAGAGGAAACTCACGTGAACACGGGGAGAACATGCAAACTCCACACAGAAATGCCAACTGACCTAGCCGGGAGTTGAACCAGCGATCTTTTTGCCCCCAAAAGCATACAACATATATATTTTTATATTAAAATATGTTATTTAGTGCTTTATGGATGTAAGGGCTTCTGGCATAGGCCTAGAATAATATTGAATTTTTCTTGAAAATATAAAAGAGTGTGTGTTATAGTTTTTTTTTGGTGACACTTTACAATAAGGTTCATTAGTTAATGTTAATTAATGCATTTACTAACATATACAAACAATGAACAATACATTTATTACAGTATTTGTTTATGTTAGTTAACATTAGTTAATGAAAATACAGTTCATTGTTAGTTCATGTTAACTCACGGTGCATTAACCAATGTTAACAAGCATGGACTTGGATGTTAATAATGCATTAGTAAATGTTCAATTATGATGATGCTGCACAAATGTTGTTCATGATTAGTTCATGTTAGTAAATGCATTAACTAATGAACCTTATTATAAAGAGTTACCATTTTTTAGGTACTTTATTAAATTTGAAATGTTACAGTCACAAAGATTTTTATTAAAGAAGTGCACTACCACAACACAATGTTTTTTGTTAAATATACTTCATTCTCAAATTAGAGCCTTGTTTATCTTTTATACAAATAAAAAATTGTTTATTTTTTTCTGGGTGGGGGTGGTTTTCTGCGCACGTTGCAATATCAATGCTGAAACAATATATTGTGCAGCCCTAAATGGTATTGATAAATGCTACAGTATGTTGTGATAGTATTTGAAAATATGAAGCATTTTGAAAATCATGATTTTAATGTTTATATATCCATGCCAAATATCAAATGGTCAGACTGTGATTTATAATTTATAATTGTTGAAATATTGGAGGATGCAGCAAAACTCCATGATTCTGTAAAGGATTCAGTTTAATGTGTCATGTTATTTACTAGTTGTTGGGATTTAAAAAGCAGATTGTTTTTATGAAAACGGGTCTCTGGTTTGCTGGAATATTTGAGAATGTATTATTTGAAGAATGAAGTCATTTTGTTTTATGATACAGTTTTCGTGGTGGCCTGGATGTGACACATGGCCAGACAGGAACAGAGTCGGTGTATGTTAACTTCCACAATAAAGAGATCATGTTCCACGTGTCCACCAAACTGCCCTACACTGAAGGAGATTCACAGCAGGTGAGACCGAAATTTTTGTATAATATATATATATTTTTTGCATTCAAATTCAAAACAATTGTTACGCTCACACGCCTTGCACACAGAGTTTGATGTGTATTAATTAATCTATTGCAAAATGATTCGCAAAACAATACAAAATGGAGTCTTCAAGTAGTGAAGATGATTTGGTTGTCTTCTCCCTGCTTAACAATAGAAAAAGAAAGAGGAAATATTGGGTCTATCCCATCTTTAGATTGCAGAGAGAGGAAGCAGAAATCCACCACCTTATCAATGAGCTGTAGGATTATCACGACCCGGACAAAGTTTACTTCAGGATGTCCATGGCTCAGTTTGATAATTTGCTAACACATATTAAAAAGAAGACCACCAATTTCCCTGAACCAAATGATCCTGAACAGAGACTGCCAGTTAGTCTAAGCTATGGAGACACAGATGGACATGCAAACAGACACACATTCGTGCGCACACACACCAAACTGTGCTGACAAATTAACCAACAATAAATCACAGAACATTTCATATCATAAAAGGCTTTGTGTTGCGAGACCAAGTGGATTAGTTTCTCCGACTCCATTTTGGATGTTGCCTTTCACATGTAAGGTGGCCCTGAATTGTCAAAACACTTCTCAAAACGCCTTTTGGGATGCAAAAAAAGGAAAAAAAATCAAACCCAATTTGATGGCATGGTGGCTCAGTGGTTAGCACCGTCGCCTCAGAGCAAGAAGGTTGCTGGTTTGAATCCCGGCTGGGCCAGTTGACATTTCTGTGCAAAATAATACAAAATGGAGTCTTCGAGTAATGAATTCGAGTAATTGCTGTCTTGTCGTGGAAATATTGGGTCCATCCTATCCTTCGATTTCAGAGAGAAGGAAGCGGAGTTCCTTATCGAAGAGCTGTGAGATTATCCCGACCCGGTCAAAGTTTACTTCAGGATGTCCATGGCTCCGTTTGATACTTTGCTAGTAATAACTGAAGCACATATTGAAAGGAAGACCACCAATTTCCCTGAACCAAATGATCCTGAACAGAGACTGGCAGTTTGTCTAAGCTATGGAGACACAGATAGACACGCAAACAGACACGCGCGCACACACACACACCAAACTGCGCTGACAAACTAATATGCAATAAACCACAGAACATTTGAATAATATGCTTATAATACAGGGTTTTGTGTTGTGAGACCAAGTGAATTAGTTTCTCCGACCCCATTTTGGATGTTGCCTTTCGGTTGTTCGGTGCCCTGAATTGTCAAAAAATGGAAAAATCAAACCCGATTTGATTTTTTTTTTTTATGACTGATAAATGTTACAGAGGTAGTGTGTCAATACGATGAACACAACATGAGGTGATACCTTACTTAAAACAATGATACCTCACTTTACGGTAAGGTGTCATTATGGCATGATTTCCACTGAGCGGTTCACTAGAGTACGGTACTCATTTATTTCCATTTTCACTGTCAGAAGTACTAAAATACTTTTTGTGGACCCTTTCAAAAGGTTTCCTAGCACAACAGTATGGTACAAATATAATGGTAACAATCTCAGATGCTGTTTTATGCCACAGTCAGTGTCAGTTTGGAGATATTAATGTACCAGTTGCAGCCTCTCAGAGAGCTTGGCCACTGCTGACCAACAGCATGCTCTGTTAATTAGAGAGCAAACCACACCGTGCAAACGACTGATCCTCAAAGCCATCTGTTATCATGAGCGTTTGCTGAGCTCAGAGAGAAAACATCACCTGCGGGTTTCAGCACAGACTGAGCGAAACAACAGCGGTCACTAAAGCACACCCTCTGCAATATGGCCCTTCACAGGCCACAGAGAACATATGGGTGCAGATTCATCACCCGCTGCTTTTAAAGTCCATCGCAGATCAAATTTGAAATAGTTGTTCGAATATATTTGTCCTAAGATTATCTATAAGTGTAACAAAATGATAAAATATTTGCATTTATAGCAAATAAGCATTCAAAACTTTTTTCCACTACCGCCTTCTCATCAGAATTCTGACCAATCAAATGCTCTCATGTCTAAAATGTCCAACCCCTAAAGACAATCACTTATTTATAGGAGTGTTCATACAGAGAGTTCGCCTAAAAATATATATATATTTAAGAAAATAAATATACAATAGTCCCCACAGCATTGCACACACAAACGAAATCAACTACGAGTTGTCAACAAGTTACGCCCCCTTCATGTTACGCCTCTGTCAGCTGAAATGTCACCCGAATCCACTGCTTCATACTAATCATCCACCTGCCACCCTGTCTCTACAGATTTGGGAGCGATCAGTGGTTTTTGTTTGTTTATTCAGATTGGAAAGTTAGTTCGTATCGTCAGCAGTACTCTTTCAGTTTTTAAAGAAATACTTTAGTCAAAATGATTCAGTTACAAAGTTTACAGTACTTTAATGTCACTACAATATTATGGACTGAAAGATCCGCTGTAAATGCTGCTCTCCGAGTGTAAACATGTAAACACCGCTATCAAAGTATTACCATCGTGTTGAATTTATGTTGCATTTTGTGACAGGATAGTCTATACACACATGGCTTTCTGACGCTACCTGCCAAGTGCATCTAAGTTACCGAGAAATGCAGGGGCTTTTTTCTCTTATACGACGTACGGCTTCAAACATTCCATTAAAACGGCACTTTTCCAGCAGTTCCTCGTATGCAATATCTTGTTTGTCACAGGGGGCACGCATAAAATGTTCCTGAATAAAAGTGAAAGTGCCAATCTGCAGTTAAAGTCGACAAATTAATGAATTGGCAAATAATTCGATTACGGATGTCCATGTGAACAGTCACTCTTTCTCCCCTGCATCTGTGTGTTTGTTTTGCCTTTGTGAAAATCAGCGCGTGCCCAAAGCACAACTCCCATTTTTATGCAAAACTTTCCCTTATTCTGTCCCCTCACACTCCCACCTAAAAAGATAGACACACCCACTTTCCTGACTTTTTTCTGACACCCTGCTGAAACAGGGGGGTTTCATGGCCCTAATTAATCTCATCCACCCGCGACCCACCCACAACTAATCATAATGTATTTTTTTATTACCCGACTAGCGGATTATCCACAGCGCCTGCAGATATAACGGCCATCCGTGCATCACTACCACAGACAAACCCTACTCTGTGAAACAGTGAGTCATTTTGTGAAGCAGTTGGTTCAGTTGTTTCTCCCATCACTACTCTGACTGGACGAGCTGTGATATAAGCAAAACCCTATTGATTGCTATTAAAAAGAGGAGGAGCTACATAATAGTTCCTGACTTGTCTTCAGGCAAAATTAAGCCACAAATGAAACAAAGATGTGCAATTTAAGTTATTTCAGGGAATCTTTAATCGCTATAGTATGAGGTACATGAGGCTATATAGAGACATGCTAATGGCCTGCAGACTGGCACACACATTTGTTTTAGCCTTAAACTGATTTGCTTCAATCTAAAAACATTGTTTCCACTGTGATGTTTGCCAAAGGGCTGCAAACATCTTTCAGCATGTCTGATGAATTTCCTGAACACTTTGATGATGGAGACAAGCAGTTTTCTTTTGAACTGGCGAATGTCTGTGAACTAGTTTTCTGTTTTGACAGTGCTCTCTAATACGTATTTATGAGCAAGCTGTGAAGACGAGCAAACGCACTGAGGAAAGCTAATCGGATAAACCTTTGAAGCTTTATTGGAGATAAATCTGACACCCCGCTGAATGCTAATACTCTTTGTTGCGATGTTAAATCAAGTATAAATTTAATTATTGTTCTTAAATTCGAGGCTTAGATATAATTGGTGTAATAAACACAAATCGGCTGGCGGTGTGCGGTATAATATTATAATCCAATATTGTTCTTTTGGGGGAAATATCACAAAAAATAGCAAGGGCAGACCTTTTTTTTTTTTTTTTTCTTGAGCGATCTCCCCATTTTTTTTTGTGTAGCCAGCTTTAATTTTATTTTATTTTATTTTATTTTATTTTATTTTATTTTATTTTATTTTATTTTATTTTATTTTATTTTATTTTATTTTATTTTATTTTATTTTATTTTGTTTTATTATTTATTTATTATTAATTTACAAAAATATGGGGCAAACGGTTAAAATCAATAAACTGATTAAATTGTTGTTAGATAAACATAATAACCAACTAATTTATATGTAATTTAACAAATAATTATAACAGAAACTCATTCAATCATTTTCTTTTCCCTTTATTTATCTGGGGTCGCCACAGCGGAATGAATTGCAACTTATCCAGCATATGTTTTACGCAGAGGATGCCCTTCCAGCTGCAACCCATCACTGGGAAACTTCCACACACACTTATTCACACACATACACTATGGACAATTTAGCCTACCTAATTCACCTATAGCGCATGTGTTTGGACTGTGGAGGAAACCGGAGCACCCGGAGTAAACCCACACGTACACAAGGAGAGCATACAAACTCCACACAGAAACACCAACTGATCGAGCTGAGGCTCGAACCAGCGACCTTCTTGCTGTGAGGCGAAAGTGCTACCCACTGCGCCACCGTGTAGCCCTATAACAAAAACTATACGGCAATATTAGGCAGAGTGGCATGAGTATAGTATAAAATAATTTGAAGATGCCATCTCCAGCAAACTTTCCAGTAAACAATAAATTAAAGGTAATTAAAAGATAGAAAAAAAACATGCCCTATGCCTCTTCAGAGTATCGCTGCATAGATTTTTAACCTGTATATCCAGCATTGTGCATTCTGATGAGCTCTAAACAGTTGTTGTTTAGTAATGCATGCAGAAAACAAACTTGTACAACTGGCGTAGACTTTGTTGTGTCTCCTGTTTTTAAAATAAGAGCCCCACATACATGGTAATTTATTTTTTATTTATTTATTTATTTTGATTAAATTAAAAATTAGGGAGGAAAATTGTTCCCTATGAGCAATGTAACAGTGTGTATTGTGTTCTGATTGGCCTGTTTTTCACCAGGGTTTTAAACTCGGATAATTTAAATAAAAACAAGGAAACAATGGTGTTTGAGGCACACGGTATGGCCATGTCCATGAACCAATCTCTTATAATTCGACTATGCCTATAGGTATATCCAGGTTTTCTTTATAGAGCGTTTTTAAATCAGAGAGGTTTAAAAGTACTGGTTCTTTTTTGATCATACATTTTCAAAGAGCATGGTCTATTTTAGTTTTCAGTTCAGGTTTCGGTTCTGGCCGGTCTGGTCAAAGAAGTGAATCTTAAATGGGTTGTCAGACCTTACAGGCAGCTTCCTCTTCTTACTTTTGTTTTCTTGCTCTGACTTGATTTCAGCTCCAGAGGAAGAGGCATATAGGAAATGACATTGTGGCCATTGTGTTCCAAGAAGAAAATACGCCATTTGTACCTGATATGATTGCATCCAACTTCCTTCATGCTTATGTGGTGGTGCAGGTGGAAAACGCCTGCACTGATAACGTCCTCTATAAGGTAATTAATCCTGATTTGTTCATGCACACTGAAGCCATGCATCTTTGTTATAGAAAAATGCTTTACTTTTCCAATATAATAAATGCAGGGTTACTTACAGATAAGCTTTCCTGGAATCTGTCATAATGCGTTTTGTGTTATTCTAGGTGTCTGTAACAGCAAGAGACGATGTGCCTTTTTTTGGTCCTGCTCTGCCAGATCCGGCTGTCTTTAAAAAGGTACTTATTTTCACTGTGTTTCATGTCATTTGACCGGCTCCACATGACATCTTTGCTCTGTATTTCTGCAGAATTGAAAGTGAAAATGAGCTGATTGAATGATGCATTGAAGTTCATTACGTCGTTCTATGTTATACTCACCCGCTGATACCTATTAGCAGTATTTCATCTTAATAATTATGCATTCAGATCAAAACTTTTTCTACTCATGCAGTACTCTTAGATCAATGCGTTTAAATATTTCAATGTATTTAAATATTACAAAAAAAAAATAGTTTAGGTTCACCATATTTAATCATTTTAAAATGTTTCAACAGGATTTTTAGCATAAAAATTAGTATATAAAATGAGTTTTGAAAAAAAATGTAAATAATAAAAAAATGATGTTAAATGGTAATGAGCCATATTATTAAATATAGAAGTTATAAAAGTTCTTATTTAATATTATTTATTCATTCATTCATTTTCTTTTCTTTTAATCTGGGGTCGCCACAAGGGAATAAACCTCCAAGCGCCAACTTATCCAGCATATGTTTTATATCCCATCACTGAGAAACACCGATACACTCTCATTCACACACATACACTACGGACAATTTAGCTTACCCAATTAACCTGTACCGCATGTCTTTGGACTTGTGGGGAAACCAGAGCATCTAGAGAGCACCTAGAGGACAAAAAATAAATAAATCAAAGGGTGGCTATATATATATATCAGGGGGCAGATATAAAAGTCAGGGGCAGACTAAACCAATAAAATAGGTGAGCAGCCACTTAGAACCCCGGGCAATTTAGGGGCACAGATTATGGCCAATTATGGCCACTTAACTGTACAAAATTTGTGAACTTTTTTTTTTTATTTGCAAATTTATTGCATTTAATTTTACATTAAGAAGACAAAGGTTTCTTTAAATATTAAAATGTTTTAAATCTACTTTAAATAGTTTTTATAGTTTTTATATAGATTTATTTAAATACTTTTTATTTACAATTTATTTACAAAAAACTACTAATCTACAGAGAAAAATATCTTTAGAGAAAGAGAATGTTTGCAGTTTAATGCTAGGACCCCATACCTGGAATTGCTTAGGGCCCCCAAATCACTAAATCTGCCTCTGCTTATAATAAGTCTCAGCATGTTTACATGTGATAAAAAATATGCATTATATTATGGACAATTCCACATATGAAACTGTATTATAGAAAATGGAAAATGTAATTATAGGTGATATGAATGATCAAATAATAGTAATTAAGAGTAGATTAAAGAATTGATTACAGAAATAATAGAAGATTAAATAATTTTCAAATAATTTATGCATCAAAAGAAATTGAGTCTAACTGTTCTTTGTGTACTTCTGATTTGCCCTCATTTTTTTTTAGAGTTCAGAGTTTCACGAGTTCCTCTTGACCAAACTGATCAATGCTGAATATTCCTGCTATAAAGCAGAGAAGTTTGCCAAGCTAGAGGTAAGAAGCCCATAGGTGTGTGTGTGTGTGTGTGTGTGTGTGTGTGTGTGTGTGTGTGTGTGTGTGTGTGTGTGTGTGTGTGTGTGTGTGTGTGTGTGTGTGTGTGTGTGTGAGGTGCGTATGGAAGCTTCAGCATGTGTGCTGCATTCAGGTGCTTCATTCTTGTTCAGGAAAGGACGCGTTCGGCTCTGCTGGAGACTTTATATGAGGAGCTGCACATGAACAGCCAGTCCATGATGGGTTTAGGAGGAGATGACGACAAGCTGGAAAATGGAGGAGGAGGAGGAGGAGGATTCTTCGAGTCGTTCAAGGTAGAGTACACTTATAATGAGTTGGCATTTGCTAACGTGAATTAAAAAGAGAGTGTGTAGAATTCAGAAACCTGTTATTAGCGATTACCACCAGTGGGCATTAAAGGAATTACAGCCTGCAACTTACTGCTCATGTCTATGTAACATAAAAGAGTCTGGATGTACTCTTAATGAAGTTTCTTTTTGTTCTTTGATTAGACGTAAGACGCATAAATACTTCTGCAGTATGCAGTGATATTCTATTGAGGACGAAACCTGCAAAAACTATAAATAAATAAATAAATATGCAAATAAATAAATATATATATATATATATATATATATATATATATATATATATATATATATATATATATATACAAATTGCTGCATTATTAAAACAATAAATAATAAATACTCAAATAAGTGAATAAATAAATACACAAATGTCTGCATCATTAAAACAATAAATAATAAATATGCAAATAAATAAATAAATAAATAAATATAAAACAAATTCCTGCATAAATAAAACAATAAATAAATAAGTACGCAAATAAATGAATAAATAAATACACACATTTCTGCTTTAATAAAAACAAATAAATGAATAAATAAATACACAAATTCCTGCATAAATAAAACAATAAAAAACAAATACGCAAATAAATGTACATATAAATCTACAAATTCCTGCATAAATAAATATATAAATAATTAATAGGACGATGTGAAAGGGGGAGGGGTAGGAATCTACTTTCAGTTCAGCATTTTCTTATTCCTCCAACATCTGTGTAATTTATTTAATTACTAATCTGCCCGCACTATTTATATATTTATTTATGCAGGAATTTGTGTTTATTTTATATATATATATATATATATATATATATATATATATATATATATATATATATATATATATATATATATATATATATATATATATATATATATATATATATAATTTAATTTAATTATATATTATTTAGTTATATATTATTTAATTATATGTTTATTTATTTTGAAATTTATGTATTTATAAAAAAAAATTATTTTACTTAAAAACCCTTCCTAGTAAAACTAAAACCAATTTATCCAGAGAAACTAAGATTTTTTAAGTGGTCTAAAAACAGCATTTAATTTACATTATTTTTTTACATAACATAACATAACTTGTCTTTACTGCCAAATGTGATTAATTTAATGCAAGTTAATTTCATTCACAAGTGTTCAATGTGTATATAAAACATGTTTTACGGAACTATTTAATCTCTCAAGTTACATTGTGCTAGTTTTAATGAAAGGTGAAATCAGGCACATAGATAACAGAGTTTACACACCCACATTTTGACAGTGATTGCATATTAAAACTTGCATAATGCAAAAATAGTCTCCCTGTCCTTTACTGCTTCTAACGCTCCTATTTCTCATATAAGCAGTTGTAGTGCCCTCTAGTGTTTCATTGCAGTGATGCACACGTCTTGTGTATTTTCCTCTTTCCAGCGAGTAATCCGCAACAGAAGTCAGTCTATGGATGCTATGGGCCTCAGTAACAAGAAACCGCACACAGTCTCCACAAGCCACAGTGGAAGCTTTACCCACAATCCTCCAGAAACCCCCAAAACACCTGGCATTGTGAGTATCAACAATCTCTTCTCAATGTCAAGACACTTTAAAGTTGTTAAAGACACAACAACTTTATTAAAAAAAAAAAAGTAGGCTGTCACGAAATGCCCCGAAACACCCGGCATTGTCGCAGCTGGCTTGCAGGGAGTGGCTTTGACCTCTGATGCTCGTGTCTTCATGGCATATCTGTGCTGATGGTAGACCAGGCCTTCTCCTGCCAGTTCAGATCTCCATCATTTTACCATTGAAAAAGAAAAAAGCCGATGTGTTATCAGATCTTATGATCCGTCTGGATGGAGGTCGGTGGAACAGATGGGGCTCTCCACAAGCAACAGTCTCTTCTCCATCGTTAGGAAAACAAGGGCAATAAATGAGAACCTCTTATGATGACAGGTTGACATAACAGTCTATTAGCCATTAGTGTGAGAGGATTTGCAATAACTGTGCTCCTATTAGGAAGTTTTAAAGGTTGCTGAGAGCATTCTTATAGTAAAAGAAGTTTCTTATAGTAGGTTTACATCTATTCAAAGTCAAAAAACACTTTTGCTTTCATAATATACATTGCAGAATCAGCTCTTTTCTCATGTTTCCATCCAAAGAAGGGAATTAGACTCATGCACTAAACTGGAATATCATAAAACATTGGCGAATAAAGCAGCGTTTCCATCCTATGAGTCAATAACAAAATTGTCAATTCTTGATAAACTGACAGCAAATATCAAAAAGAAAAATGGAATTTGATGTGGTTATTGTATAATAAATTACTTGTGCATCAAAAGATGAAGATGAGTCTGCGCCAATAGCCTAGTGGTTAAGTGCGCCGACATATGGCAGCATGGTGCTCACGGCGACCCAAGTTCAATTCTCGGCTCGAGGTCCTGTGCCGATCCTTTCCCTCTCTTTGCTTCCAATGCTTTCCTGTCTTTCCTCCACTGTCCTATCTGATAAAGGTTAAAAAAAACCTTAAAAAATAATTGTAAAAAAATTAAAATGAAGATGAAATTCAATGAACACCAATGAGACCGCTTTTCAGGAGCACAACCGCTCAAGAAAGGTCTGGTAGATAATAGTGAACCACTTTGGCTGAGGTATTTTAGTTTGACCAAAACAACATTTCAGAAGTTTCAGAAATTTCTCCATTAATGTTATCCTATTGTGTCCATTTTGTATTATCACATGATCTGTTAAAAACTAAATCACATGACTTTTTTAATGCGCATGCTGGAACTTATTCGGTAAATGTGTTTCTGTCATAGTTTCTGCACTATATTTGGATAAAAAGTTTATCCTACAGTTTTTTTTCATGCGCATTTAAAAAAATTTAAGCACACCTTGGCATTTCAGTTAAGCATTTTGTAATTCAGTATTAAACTATCTACTTGTTAAGTGTGACGTCACGCGAAGCGGGTTTCAGGTCCAAGTGCTTTATCAAACTGTATGGGAAGGCTCATCAAATGGTAATAATAAATGTTTACAAAGCGCTGTAATACTTTTGAAAATCACGATTGCAATATATATATATATATATATATATATATGTCCATGCCTAATATCAGAACCAGAAAGTGATACATTTTTTATAAATTGTTAATATATTGGTGTCTATAATGCAGCAGAGACTGATGTGTACACCATGATTTTATATAAAATTCACTTTAATGTGTGACCTGACTAAAAAGTGGTCATAAACAAACATTTTCCTAATTCAAATGAGAAGCAGCTTGGACCCGGAAACAGTATTCCATACATCACCGAAACGTCACGACTTAACTAGCGAATTGTCTGAAACAGCTGATTTTAGAATCCATTGTCTCTAGACCCTTCCTGAGAGCTCACTCTGCTCTGATTGATCAGATCATGGCCCAGTCTGCTGTGATTGGTCGAGCAATCACAGCACGTGTTTGGGAATCAAATGCTCATGTTGATATCAGGATTTTAGCTCTAAACACATTTACACAGAATGAAATGAACAATAAGTGTTGTTAGTTTTACCATATCAGTTTAAAATTAGATTTATTTTTATAGCACAGAACACACTGTTTTCATGTTGTGCTTGCATTTGTATGGAAACTTGAAGTCAGCTTTGTTGAATCAAGATTTTTATTTCATCCCGACTATTTTCATCTAGGCTGTGTTTACACTTCAAGGCTAAATGCACATATCTGATCTGCATTTACAATAGAGAATAATTAAATGAATGACGAATGTAGGAATAATGTAGAAATAACTTACTCAACAACCCTGATGATGATGATAATAATAATAATAACTCACATTTACATAGTGCTTTTCTGGACACTCAAAGCACTTTACGCATTGGGGGAATCTCATCCAGCACTAGTGTGCAGCATCCACCTGGGTGACATGACGGCAGCCATGTTGCGCCAGACACCACACACCACACACCAGCTGATTGGTGGAGATGAGACAGAGTGATGAAGCCAATTATGATATTGGGATGGTTAGGAGGCCATGATGGACAGAGGCCAGCGGCCAAATAGGGATAAACCCCTACTCTTTTTCGAAGGACGTTCTGGCATTTTTAACAACCACAGAGAGTCAGGTCTCATCAGAAAGACAGTGCTCACTGAGCAGTATAGAGTCCCCAACACTATACTGGGGTGTTAGGACCCACACAGACCGCATGTTGGGATGAACACCCTACTGGTCTCACAAACACCACTTCCGGCAGCAACCTAGCTTTCCCATGTGGTCTCCCATCCAGGTACTGACTGGGCACAGCCCTGCTTCGCTTCAGTGGGCGACCATGTAAGAGTTACAGAGAAATAGCTGCTGCCTGATACCGAAAGGCTTGTCTCTTTCTCTCTGTTTTTACAATATAATAACAGTAAAAAGTTATTCTTGTGTTGTTCAGAGTCTCTTTATGTAACCTGAGGTGAAGTGCTTGCATAGAAATAAAAGTATATAGCAGTGTTTCCTCTAGGATTTTTTCTAGCAGTGGTGGCAGAGTCTGTTGGGCCTTTTACACAGATCTACCAACTACCTGTGGGGTTATTTCAATAACAAATGTTGTGAGCGCAGTATTAGAAGTCGAGAGCGCATTTATGTAATGAGCACACAAATCTCTTTGTTTGCGCACCATTTTCCTCTGTTTGTGCACAAAACATCTTGCACACCCTCAAATATACGCTGCTCAAGTGCAGATTATGTTGTGCGCTCTGAAATAAACGCTGCTGAAGTGTGGTTTAGTGTATTTATGTAACAAGTATGTCTCCAACACTCATTAGATTTGTTAGGAATATTTATGAATGTCTCCAATAGACCTACAGAGCGGCATTAATGCGTCCTAAAGTAAAGTGAAACGGAAACCCTGTTCATCTTAACTGAAAGCTTTGCCGTGTTTGATAGCATCATGCATCACGCACGTATCACACATTGAGTCAGTCAGTCACCACATAACCTTACAGGGTAAACAAATGACGCACAGCACTACTATGATTATAGAATATGTTGCGCTGTTATAATTCACTTACTTTTTACACGTTTTGGTGAGATTATATCCTGCTATTAAAAAAACAACAACGACTGAATGTTTTGAATGAGATGTAGCAGTGGTGGGGTGAATTTTGTTGTGGCACCTCGCCATGGAAGAATGAATGTAGCGGAAACCATGTATAGTGAATAATAACCTGAATCAAGTTCTGTATTGTTGATTTTTTCACAGTCCTTGATTATTCCTGGAAAAAGTCCAACACGTAAGAAATCCGGTCCATTTAGTTCCAGGAGGAGCAGCGCCATTGGGATTGAGAACATACAAGAGGTTCAGGAGAGAAGGTACAAAAGGAAAGGCTTTGAGTATTTGGGAAAGCACTGAGTATTTCCTGTTAACAGTTTGAGCCATTTTATAAGAAGATTCAGAACAGCCATGATTTAATATAGTATGTAACGATTCATTTTATACAAACATGTTTTTCTAACGATAATTCTTTTAATCATTATTGTTTTTATTAATTTGTATTGTTTTTCTAATTACATTTTGTCTTCTTAAAATTCTTGATTTTTTTTACAATTATTTGAAAATGAAAGTAAGCTATTGTGTGTTATTAAAATGTATGAAGTTGTTTTGCTGTCTTGTGATGAGAAAACACCAAAATATAACAAAGACTGTGTGATTAGACCAGAAAGTGTTCTCATTTTGACCATTCAATGTCATGGTAACAAGTTCATTCAAAAGTTTAAACCTCTTGTAAGAAGTAATTAAGATGTGTTAATGAATCTGTTTCAGTAGTCGAGAGGTGTCCCCGAGTCCACAGAGGTCATCTGATGGTGGACACTTCACTCAGGACTTCCGGCTAGACAGCTCATCCAATCAGAGCTCACCTGAGATGGCAACCACCAAGATCGGGTGAGCATAGCATTAATAAAAACACTGACTTCTGTTTGCATGCAGTCGCACTCTAATGCAAGGCCCTGTTTTAACCACAGAATCCATAATCTGATATTTACATTCACTGTATAGACATATAATATCTTGTGTTTTTTTTATATTTTCAAAAGTTTCAAAAACTACAACCAATCATACTGATCTCAAACAGCAAATGGAAAACCATGCACTAGCTTTATACTACCCACATAGGAAAATTTCTCTAGCCTACCTCTGACCTGTAAAATCTTGGCCCACATGCCACAGTGAATTTTGGTACATGACTGGACCAAGTCTGGCTTCCAGACAAGGGCCAAACATGGACCGTACCTGGGTCAAATCTCAGCCAAGTTAATAACACATACCTGGGCCTGAACTGCGCCAGATAGGTTGGTGTGTCATGATTGCAATGCAATTGATAAACCCATGAAGCATTGCGCTTTAAGCACACTATGGGCATGCTTTTTCCTAAAGCGACCTGATTGGTAGATTTTTTTTCTCTTTACTCAAAAATCATTTTAATGTGTTTTAAATGTGAGTCAAGACAGGCCAAACATGTGGCCCACATATCAATTATTAACATCTGGTCCAAATACTACATTTTAAATCTGGCCCAAATCTTGTGGGCCACCTTAAAGACGGTGCCACTTCTGCCAAACTCAGGCTATGTTTGGCCCAAATGCTATATGCCAATGCCGGAAGAGTGCCTGCTCTGCCAGGTTTTTGCCAAATCTGGGCCAGAATTCTTTGCTACCTGGGTAGTAATGCTTTGTTTTTAATGGTTTGTTTTTTGCATTTGTCATCAGTACCTGTAATCAAACATCCTCATATTTGAGTTTCATGTTCATATGCAGTATCTAAATAGACTGACCTGAGGTTATGGCGCTTGTTCAAAGGAAACAATTGCAGTTACTCATGAACCGCTCCTTGTTTACTCTTGATTATCCTTGGCACAAAACCACTCCTTACTGCAAATAACAGATATTCATTTTATTGTATTTGAGCTCAAACGATTATTAGACCTTTACTAGTTGTTCAGGGAGTCATTAGTGGCACAACAACTGTGAAGTAATAATCACAAATTATAATATTACGCAATAGCAAAATACAGCCCAAGCAACACCTTTTCAACCACACAGATGAAGCAGCTTGTTTCTGTAATAAATCTGAAGGTGGCAGTTTCCAGGAGTTTCTGTGCTCTTCACTTTTTTTTTTCTTTTTGAAAAAAGGTTTATTTAGAGTTAAACATTTGAGTTTTAGCATTTTTGAATCCATTCAACTGATTTCTGGCATAATCACTTTTAGCTTAGCTTAGCATAAATCACTGAATTGACAATTAGCCTTTCGCTTAAACATTTTTAAAAGAGTAATTTTCCTATTTAAAGCTTGACTCTCCTATGGTTGCATTGTCTACTAAGAATGATGGAAAATGAAAGGTTGCTATTTTCCAGGCCGATATGGCTAGATACTATACTCTCATTCTGGTGGAATAATCAAGGAACTCTGCTGCTGTACCATAAAAATAGGCTTAGAGTTAATAAAGTTAAACAATTGAGTTTTAGCATGTTTTAATCCATTCAGCTGATTTGTTTACATGAGCACTTTTAGCTTAGCTTAGCATAAATCATTGAATTGACTTAGACTATTAGCATCTTGCTTGAAGGAAATTAAAAAGAGTTTTGGTAATTTTCCTATTTAAAGCTTGACTCTTGCATTGTCTACTAAGAGTGACGGAAAATGAAAGGTTGCTATTTTCCAGGCCGATATGGCTAGATACTATACTCTCATTCTGGTGTAATAATCAAGGAACTTTGCTGTCGTACCATAAAAATAGGCTTAGAGTTAATAGATTTAAACAATTGAGCTTTAGCATGTTTTAATCCATTCAGTTGATTTTTGGCATGAGCACTTTTAGCTTAGCTTAGCATAAATCACTGAATTGAATTAGACCATTAGCACCTCGCTTAAAGGAAATTAAAAAAAGTTTCTGTAACTTTTGTCCTGTTTAAAGCTTGACTCTTCTATGGTTGTATTGTCTACTAAAAACGATGAAAATTGTAAAGTTGCTATTTTCCAGGCCATTATGGCTAGGAACTATACTTTCATTCATGAGTAATAATCAAGGAACTTTGGTGCCATACCATTGCTGCAGCAGGCGCAATAATATTACTCAGCGATGTGTGAAACATGTTCAATTTTTATTAAAGATGATTTTATTCTCTTGCTAGAGGGTCAGACAGTCATACAGAAACACAGGTCGCTGCAGAGTGTGCAAGGAAGGGAGGGCTTTCTACTGCTTACAGCAAATCAGTTATTCAAGGTTACATTACTGACCTGCTGTACTTTTCAACACAAGACAAAGATTTTAACAAAAATATGTCATATATCTCATGCTAGGGCCCCGAAACCACATCTTCAGATAGAAACATTATATTTCATAAGCATCCAAGTTTGGTAAAAATTTATTTTTCCTCTACAACTCTTATCTAACAAGGGACTATTTTTGGGTGCTGCATAATATCATTGTGCCTGCTGCAGCCATGGTACAGCAGCAAAGTAAATCTTTAACTAACTATTTCAGACATTGTGAGAAAAAAGTGCTGATGTGGGTGTAAAATAGCATAAATAATGGTTAGTATCTCGTGTTTATCTGACCTCAAATATATGTTTGTGTGTGTGTGTGTGTGTGTGTGTGTGTGTGCGTGTGTGCGTGTGTGCGTGTGTGCGTGTGTGCGTGTGTGCGTGTGTGTGTAGTTCGGCCCTGTGCTGTCGAGCTCCATCTATCCCCGAGTCTCAGGATTTGTCTCGCTCTTCGTCCAACGACAGCAGCTTCACCAGTGTGGTGGAGGATCATGAAGCGACAGAGGACTACGACACAGGACTGGTGAGGACACAAACACACACCACTTTCAACAATACATTATGCTCGCACTTTATTTTACAGTATGTGTACTTCCATGAGAAAATACTGGGTTTCATAATAACTGTGCATTGTATCAAATAATTTAATTAAAGGTGCCATAGTATCCATTGATGCAATACGTTCAATTGTTCTCTGATATCTAGATAAAAAGGGATGGGGCTTAGGTAAGTGCAAAAATTCTCCAGAAATAATTTTACATGTCCTTTTCCGAACCTAAGAACTGGCCCTTGTATGATATGGTTGGTTTTGACCGTATTTGGAAGGGTCTTGAATATCAATGAGATCTGCTGTGACTCTTCAGTCAAACCAGTTCATTATATTGCTAATTATACAGAAGAACTGTTTGTGCTCAGAGAATTTAGTGCTCTTATTGGTCAGCTGGACAAGTCTCTTTTGATTGGTTTTTCAGTATCTATGAGTGTTCATACTGTAGGAGGCGGGATTATGCAAATGAGTCACGTTCATCTTGTTAATGTAGATCAGTAGCAGGCGAAAGATTTGAAAATATTAAGGCAATTCTGAGTCGACTTATCTCTTTATTTATCAGGCACATTTTTGCTGAACTCAACTGCAGTTTTTTTTGCTGAACTCAACATTGCAGTTTGTTTATTTCACTATAGACACACTAAGCTAACAAAAAATAGTTTAAACAAACATTTTCGAGGAGCATATGTTTTACGCAGCGGATGCCCTTTCAGCTGCAACCCGGTACTGGGAAATACCCATACACTTTTGCATTCAAACACAATATGGCCAATTTTGGTTACCCAATTCACTTACACCGCATGTTTTTGGATTGTGGGGGGAATCGGAGCACCTGGAGGAAACCCACGTGAACATAGGAAGAACATGCAAACTCCACATGAAATGCCAACTGGTCCAGCTGGGACTCGAACCAGCAACCTTCTTGCTGCAAGGTGACAGTGCTAACCCACTGTGCCACCCCAAGCATAATTCAAGTTTAGATAACTAAAAAAATAAGGTAAAAAATGACCATTGTTGTAATCTCAATAGGAAATATGGCAAATGATATGCAGCCTTGGGTGTGCATGTTAATGATACTGAGTGGATCATCAGAATCAGTGTTTTGTTTACATTGGCCTGCTTATCTCCGGGATTTTACACTCATGGGATTTACATGAGAACGAGGAAACGATGGTGTTTGAGGCTCACGGTATGTCATTTTCACATACTGAACTCTTATTATTCAGCTATGTCTATAGGTATATCCAGATTTTTATTCTATGGCACCTTTAAATGCAAGTACATAAGGCCACTGAATATGATGTGGGACCATGTAATAAATACATAATATATAAATACAAAACAGGACTGTAAAATAAAGTGCTACCCACATAACTCATGCTATTAATATGTAAAGCAATTGTTTCAGTGAATAGAACTCTTAACGGCCAACAAGACAATCTGCATTTAAATAGCTGAATATATCTGCAGTCAAATGCATATTGGTATTTGCGTGTAATTGCCTGAACAGAAATATGATTTGGCAGGACTGACTGCTTGAGCTGTTTGCATATGTTTTGTGTTTTTTTCTGGCGTTCAGGAGAGTCTGTCTTCAGCCGGTACGCCTCACAAACGAGATTCATTTCCATACAGCTCTGTTTGGTTGGAGGACGCTTCTGCTGGCTCCAGTCAGAGCAGTTCACATGGTGAGATCCAACAGACATTTTTTTTCTTCAGTTTTTATTTTAAATTTGAGTAATTTTGATGAACTGATTCATGCAAAAGGCAAGTGCTATTATTGTATTATTTGTATACTTATTTGTGTTCTTTTGGATATTCTCCAAACAGTTCACCAAACAATCCTGAAAATCTATTCCTTATTTTATTTTATATTTATTTTTTTATTAAAATTTTATTTAATTTTAATTTGTTTAATTTTATTTATTTATTTCATTATATATTTAATTACATTTTTTTATTTAATTTGTATTTTTTAATTACATTTTTATTTTTAATTTATTATGTACTACTTTATATTTTATATATTTTAAGTACATTTTTATTTATTACTTTATATTTTATATATTTTAATTTAAAGTTTTTTTATTTTATTTTTATTGTATTTATTACGTTATTTTATATTATTTAACTTTTTTATTTTTATTTAATTTTATTGCGAATTTATTTTATTTATGACTTCATTTTATATTTAATTAAATCTTTTTATTTAAATTATTACTTTATTTTTTGTTATATTATATTTTAATTTTCTACAAATTTTTATTTAATTACATTTTTTATATTATTTTACTTATTACTTTATTTTATATATATTTTTTATTTTTAATTTTTTAATTTGATTTATTTATTTATTTTATTTTCAATTAAATTTTAATTTTTCATTTATTTTATTTTAAGTTTTGTTATTTTTTACTTTAATTTTATTTATTACTTTTATATTATTATATATATATATATATATATATATGTGTGTGCGTGCGTGCGTGCGTGCGTGCGTGCGTGCGTGCGTGCGTGCGTGTGTGTGTGTGATTTTATTTAAATTTTTCTTTATTTTATTTTATTTTATTTTGATTAATTTATTTCACTGAAATGTTGTCAATAGTTTTAGTTCCAGCTAAGGAAAACAATACCTATGAATACTATATTAATGTATGACTGTATTAATTTTATTGTTTTGCACTTGTGATATTGTTGATATAGTTTGCAATCTCCTGTTTCACAGCAGGTCCCTTTCGACAGCAGTCTGAACCTCTACGTCCAAAAACAGAGAGACAACACTCGGTAAGAAATGTGCTCAAATTCCCATATGACGTGTCGTATTAAATTATAATTATTAGCATCAACTAAACTTATAAGAGGATTCTAACAATACTTAAAATGATTAATATTTTCCACACACAATTTGTGTTTGTCCTCCAGAACTGCTAGCTGACCTGTAGGCCGTAAAAGACTTCATGGATGTCCATCAGCAGGTTATTAATTAGGTTTAGTTATATTTTCAGGATTTATTCATATTTACTATTTAGTGGGGATTTGGTTTGATTTTTATAATTCTTACTTTTTTGTTTTGTTATTCATAACAATGTGAATGTTAAATAGAAATAATTTACAATATAATTTTCTCACAGAATTTTTCAGGAGATTGTTTTATAATTCTGTGCATCTGTTCACATTTCATATTTCTAATCATTATGAATGTGTGTCGTTCTTAGCATTTTCATAAGCAGCCTCTGCAGCGGACACTGCTCGTGCTCACAGGAGAAACGGATGTGAAGGAGATGGAGGTGCTAGTTTCAGTCCTGCGGAGAACAGAATATGAGCTGGACAACAACCACTTAATCTTCTCCGTCATCAGGAGAAACAGCAAACCTACCTGGCCAGAGCTGAGGAACAAGAGCTGGCAGCTGGGAAATAACCACGCATGATCTTGTGGCCGTTTCTGAGCCATGTTTCACTCTCTCTTTCGTTCTCATAACGGTGGCCCTCGTTGTGTGGGTTTTTCTTTGTCATATTTATTTATTTATTGAGGCTCACTGGTGAAATGGGGCTTTCAGAATGACAACCGAGGTTCAACCTTAAACAATCATGCTTAAAATACGCCGTAATGCACATCTGTGTGTGATTCTGATTCGTTTTGTGTCAGTAATGGTGTTGAATATCGGTAAATGTTAAATGTTGCTGTAGTTCTGATGTTACAAATCCAGGCCTTCTTCAGATCACGTCTCGTAAACTAAACATAGGCATTTTTATAATTTATCGATCCGGTGTGAGATGCTGTATACTTTTGAAATATTATTTATTACGTTTATGCCGATCGACATATTCTGTATGGCCACGGCTGCTCGTGGTTAAACTGACATGTGTGTGTACACTAATGTAGTCGCTTCATGTTTGTAGTGTCATGTTTTAAAGCTAGATTTTAAGGATCAGAGTCTCTCAAGTCCTGAAGCCTGTTTTGCTTATGTGGCGAATGAGCAAAATGAATGTAAACCTGGACTAAAAACACTAGGTCAGAACATACTGCACAGAACAAATGTTGGATGTTTTATTTCCTTTTCAAACACAAATTGCACGTTTTATTCGTTTTATGTTTTGTTTTGTTTTTTAATGTAATGTTTCTATTTCAGATTGTATAATCCATATGTTCGTTTGTTTGTTTTTACTTAAAGGGATAGTTCATCTAAAAATGGAAATGTGCTTAGTTGATCGGCCACCAGCATTTTGAAAGGCAAAACAAAATACATGGAACCATATGCAGAACAGTCTGCGCTAGGGCTGCATCATTCTGGCTAAAATGAGAATCACTATTTTGCTTAAAATCAAGATCACGATTTTTAGAGGGGTTTTGGCCATTTCCAAGCTGGTTTCCAGCCATTTCCAGCCTGGTCTTAGCTGGTCAGGCTGGAAAATGACCAGCTAAAACCAGCTTGTCCAGCCTAGGCAGGCAACCAACTATGTCCAGTTTAAACTAGGCTGGTCAAGCTGGTTTTAGATGGATTTAGCTGGTCATTGACCAGCTAAGACCAGCCTGGAAATGGCCAAAACCCCTCTAAAACCAGGCTGGTCAACCAGCTAAAACCAGCCAACCAGCCTAGGCTGGTTTAAGCTGGATTTTTCAGCAGGGTAACGATTCTGTAGATGTAATAAAGGTTAATATGAGTAGGCTGTTATTATTGTTATTCTCAAACATATGGTAAAACAACAACAATAATATAGGCCAGTGTGTAGGTCTACTGTTGGTTAAAATGCTCAATTTTATATAGACTTTGAATGGTGGACTTGAACAGACTTTAAATACTGTACGTACTATTCACAGTAAAGTGACGACATTAGAATATTCATAATTCTAATGTTGAATTATTATGTTTGAGACGTATGCTTGTCATTTGTCATTGACAACATTATTAGCCCATTTTATTCCACTGATAAAATGAAACATTGGTCATTATCAGATTCCCTCATGTATTATATTCAACATTATATAGGCTAGAGTAGTTATACTGACCCAGTAACATTTATTTCATGCACAACACTTTTTTTTGCTGTGAAATAAAAAACATATTAAATGCTTGCCGTAATCATAACTCTAAAGTGCAAGATGATCATTTAAATGATGTGCGCGCTTTCGGTTTCACTTTCACTGCCGAGTGCGGCTCATGTCATGGCTGCTGTCACTTTAGTGAAAAAAAAACATACAAGCAAATCATAGTTCCTGCCGCAGCCACAAATACGTCATTACATTAAGACAGAAATGGCATTTTGGGTAAATTATACCTTATAAATACTGTATGTGACACAATTAACACTATTTGGAGGTGTCCATGATGCTGAGCCGCATACATTGAAGTCAGAATTATTAGCCACCCTGAATTATTCGCCCCCCCTGTTTATTTTTTTCTTCAATTTTCTGTTTAACGAAGAGAAGATTTTTTCAACACATTTCTAAACATAATAGTTTTAATAACTCATTTCTAATAACTGATTTATTTTATCTTTGCCATGATGATAGCAAATAATATTTGACTAGATATTTTTCAAGACACTTCTATACAGCTTAAAGTGACATTTAAAGACTTAACTAGGTTAATTAGGTTAACTAGGCAGGTTAAGTAATTAGGCAGTTATTGTATAATGATGGTTTGTTCTGTAGACTATCAAGAAATATATAGCTTAAAGAGGGCTAATAATTTTGACCCTAAAATGGTTCTTAAATAATTAAAAACTGCTTTTATTCTAGCTGAAATAAAACAAATAAGACTTTCTCTAGAAGAAAAAATATTATCAGACATACTGGAAAATATTCCTTGCTCTGTTAAATATCGTTTGGGAAATATTTAAAAGAGAATAAACAAATCGAAGTGGGGTAAAACAATGTGAAGACTTGTGTGACCGCCTTTAAGCTTCTCTCCTGACCTTGAAAATATAATTGGCTGAATTAAGATCATGTGTAGGGTCGAATCGAGATCGTGATCTTTTTTCGATTAATCATGCAGCCCTAGTCTGCACTATGAAACCCATTTATTTCAATGGCTTGTGCCTTGAAACTGCAATGGCACCATTAACTAGCTCCTGTGCACTGTGCTCAGTTCACTCATTGCATCGCAACTCGTTCAATTAATAACATTTTTTATTAGTTTTTTTTTTTTTTTTTTTTTTTTCTTTGTTTTTAAATTTTAATTAGAGTTCAATTTTAAAAAAAATCATTTTCATTTCTGGGAATTTTCATTTCAGTGCATCCCTAGTAATGATGGTGTAGATAAAATCAAAAATGTTTCAGTTTTTTCCCACTCCTAAAGTTTTAGAACACATCCGACTATATTCACAAGCTAAAAAAGCTTTTCTAATGATCTGCTGTACTAAAAACATAACCAGCACATTTTCATTTTTGGGTGAACTGTCCCTTTCAGCCCAAAGTATACTTTGCATTTGTTAATGAACATCCACAGCCCAATGAACAAAGATTACTCAATTTTTTTTATACAGTAGCATGTTCGAACACCATCAGATGCGCATTAGCAATTAGACACCTTGTGGACAAACTAAGTGCACAAACTATTTACAGCACATGCGTGATTAAAGAATTGGGCTGTGAATGTACACACACTTTAAACTGAAGTATACTTTGAGCTTTAGTACTGTGGTATCAGTGCCATAGATGTATTAATATACATAGATGCCTCATTATAGCTGTTAACATGAGGCATACACTGCCGTATTGAAACAGTCAATGAAAAATCGGAGGCATGAATATTTATATCTGCATTCGACTATGATTATGCTAAGCTAACACAATATAACAAAGGTATTATCTAACATGAAATTAATAAGTTAGTTTAAAGGCTGTAATAGTGAATCAATAGCTGTAATTCTTTAAGAATTGGAATATCATAAAGCATGGGACTCAAACTCAATTCCTGGAGGGCCGCAACTCTGCACAGCTTTGCTCCAACCATAATCAAAGACAGCTGATCCAACTAATCAAGGTGTTTAAGACTACTAGAGACTATTTTGAGAGATGTCTTGTTATGGTTGTGAAGTAGTTTGACAACAAGCGGGAAGTATTCATGGGCCGATGGCATCGTCGCTTTTAAATGGTTTATAGACTATTAAGCAGATGTGAGTTGGAGCTGGTTGGAGCTAAACTATGCAGAGCTGCGGTCCTCCAGGAATTGAGTTTGAGACCATTGCCATAAAGTGTGCAATGTTTGCGCATCTTGGGAAAACTTAATGATTTTTACTTTAAGTGACTGTTCCAAGATGGCGGATGTGTTGACATGCATGAAGTGGTTGAATGTGGGCATCTACGTGTATGCACATCTGCGGTCGAGGCTATCCGTTTACATTCCTTTCATCTTTACAGTTTTCTTTAAAAATCCAATCACATCAGCCATAAACAGGATGAAATATTCCTAGTTGTCAGACAAAAATAAGCAAAAGCCACAAGTAAAATATACACAAATACATATTTTTGGAATTAAAATATTTCAGTCGGCATTTTATGGTCACTTTACCACTGCTGTAATTACTTTTGTAATTAGATGTATTTGCTTAAGATGCCTATTTCGAAGAATACCATGATATTCCAATGAGTTCATGCCCAAAAACATGGTACTTTCTCTTCTTGTTTAAGAAATTGCAGGACAATTTCTTGAGAGTTTTTCTTTAATTCTTAAAAAGCGTACACTTGAGAAGGGAATTATTTATTCGCGAGTATATTTGAGAGCCCTAAACCTCAGCTGATTGGCTGAACTGAGTATGATGCGTTTGCACATGCTACAAACATTAAGCACAAACTCATCCAGACAAATGGCTTTCTGCAAGTGATTGTGTTCTTTACAAAGTGCTTATTACCTACTTTTATGAAGCATTTCACTGTAAATAAGACCTTTTTTGGTAATAAAACAAAAGAAATCATGTTTAATAAAGATTCAAGGGTTCGTGAAATGTTTGTTTATTCCGGTATTCATGTATTGCTGTATTTGTTTCTTTTTTGGTGGAATATTGTGATCCATGGCAGTAAGTTCAGTCATTAGTAGTATTAAAGCAACACAAAAGTAAACATTCGTTGTTCATAGTTATGAAAAACCATACATTTAAACATTATAGATTTATAACCATATTTTAAATTCTAATCCATAATTGTGAGCCCTTAATTTAAATCCAATTAAAGCTGCACTAGAAATGAATAGAAAAAGAAAGTCATACAAACAAGGTTGACAGAAAAGCTAGAAGAATTTAGAGTTGTAATTTGCTCACAGTCATCCCCTTACAAAGATATGTGATTTTTCAGAAAATCCATGGCTCTTAAATATCAATGTGAGGGTGAAAAATATATATAGAACAACATACTTCTTTGAACTTCATACTTTCTTTGACACCAGAGAGCGGCTTGAACAACATGAGGGTGAGTTAATGACAAGACTTTCCATTCCTCCATCAATTATCATAGTGTTTTTGCTCTGAGTTTATTTATTATTGTTAGTTTAGACATCCATTAAGCTATTAATCCTGCTTTAATTGTGATAGGCACTTTGAAAGGTCTGGTTGTCCCTCACAGCTCGAGGTTCCACCATCTGAACAGTGAAAGGTTTCTCGGAGAACATTGGACCCGCAGTGAACTTCACCCAGCAGTTTGTGATACGGGGCGAAATCATCGATTGAAGGTACAATTTGAGGCCCAGAGGCTCCAGAAGAGAACACATTTCTTTTTCCAGTGCACACACACCCTTCACCTGTGGCCCGAAACGGCTTTGGGATTCCCAGCTGATCACCCAACACGATCATGGTTCACTGAGGAAAAACAAACACAGGTAATCAGGATTCTTACACACTTTTCCGAGTCCAATTTACAGCCCTTTTCAAGCAATTTCCAGGTTTAATTACGAATATGGTGATGATTATGAATGAGTTTTTTTTTATGATATGTTACTAATACTTTGTGCTCTGAAGATTTACACAGTGATCTGCCGTTTATCGCTGGAGTTACGTTCTAAAAAAAAAACACAATAGGCGAAATTTATAAAGTAGTCGGCTTTTTTACAATTATTCTAGATGTTAAGGCTGTGAAACCCCTCACTACACACTATACACTTTTCTCAGACAGGCGTTAACAGTTTCACACCTATCTTTTGTTTAAACACTTTCAAAGATCAAACTAGTAGAAAAATAAGTGCAGTATTATAGAATGAATCCAAAGATCAAAACCTGTTGTCAGGCGCAAACATTCATCGCTGTCAGCAAAAGGTTCATAAAGCGTTTTAGCTTGTGTGTGGATAATGTTAGCATCCAGCATAATCTTCTTTTCCCTGCAATCACTGATCCACAAAACTAAAGCAGACTCCATCCTTAAGGGGGTCGCACACCGGATGCGCCGCGCACATGACAGTTGGAAGTAACACACCAGACGCGCACATTCGCATGCTATTTAAAATGAAGATATTCAGACGGCGCTCTGTGGCGGGGCAGAAGTATGAACAGTGTCTTGAATCGTAGCTCGGCACTGCACACAGCCACCGAATTGCGGCGCCGGTTTGCGTACCCTGATAGAAACTTATTTTTGCATGGTGCTGCGTGATGCGACGCATCTGGTTTGCGACATCCTTCACAATGGTCTTGCTGCAGACAGTTGAAGCAATCAGTAAAATTTGACTTCTCTCATACGAAGTGTTTAATAATGTGGTGTACCATGTCAGGGTAATACGCCACAGCCCTGGGAACGGAATCCTCCACTGCTATCACTTTAAAGAGGATGGGCAAGTCAATGATGTCCTCATCATCCAGACCCAGCTCTTTCTTCAGCACGTCCCTGTTCCAGTCGATACAGTTCTGAGTGAAACATTAGATGATACCAACATTATTCTTTCCCAGATCTGGAATATCTGACTATAAAAATATCTAGAAGCAGTTTGGATACTAAAGACATCTTAATGTTGCATGTGTTGTGAATGTTGTGCAATTGACTGACCTGCACGTATCTGTTCTCAGCCTGCAGCTTTTTGTCGCTCAGGAGGTCATTTACAGAGATGGCCTCCTCCTTACCTGTTTCAAAATGAAGTTAGTTGCATAAATATATGAACTGTGATGGAAAAGGGGTGTTTCCTAAAATAGAAAAATTAGGAGAGTTTACCTGGAAACATTTCTGCTTTTCCAAGGCCGTTATTTTGTAGGCTTTTGAAAACTTTGTATCCAGCGTCAGGACTAGCCAGCAGCAATCGGAATTTCTGAACATTGGGAAAATATTATGCAATCAAAGTTTTAGTATCAAGTTCAATTGTTTGTGCATGAACGTGCATACCAATAACAACTATCATGTCAATAACAACAAGATTTGTAATCCAGTTCTGTACAAAAATGATTAGATTTTTTTTAGAACTTTATTTTTATTAATTGTACCATGTAACCGGACTACATATTAAATACTGAAAAAATGAGAAAAATTGTTTTGCAAATTTTATAAAAAAAATAATTCAAGATCTCACGGTCAACAAATATGCATTAAATTAAATTTATATATATTTTTCTTTTTTCCTTAACTGAATTTTCAAGTAATGATTCTACTTAAGTTTATTTATTATGGTTTAAAAATTAAAAATAAAGTAAAATAAAACATATTACCATTTTATTAGCAAAAATTCTATCATTCATTTTCCTTTGGCTCAAGACTGGTTTGTACTTCTGATTCGAGTGATTGCTATGACCCACGGCGCCTGCCTTGCGTGTAGCTGTGCATTTATACTTCTGCGCGCTCTGTGTTGCTCTGCAATAACACTTCTGGAGCACTAGCTGGTGGTAGGTTTTTATGTTCCTCTATGTTGAGTTTCTTCACTGGTGTTTTGTTTTTTCTGAACACTACCTCAATGTACAATTAGCTAAACTCACTTATTCAGATGTGGGAACCGGTGGACATGCAACAACTTTAATCATAAGGCAAACACAAAACAAAAGTTTCCATCTGGAGCTTCTTCACAGGATTCGACACTTGAAAACACTCGCTCCAATGAGCTCGCAGCTATCAGCACCACCCACACTCGTCACCGCTACCAAGCTGACCAATCACACATCTTGCACAACACGTTGTTGCAATGTGTAGTTAAATTTTTTGAGAAGTGCACATCAGCGTCGGCCACAGCAAGGGCTATGCGACCTTGTGAAGACTGCGCCGGACCATACGCGTGCGCTTGACGCAAAAATAGAAATCAGCCTTTAGTCCCTTTATTCATCAGAGGTCGCCAAAGCGGAATGAACTGCCAACTTAAGCAGCATATACCCTTCCAGATGCAACCCAGTACTGGGAAACACCCATGCACTCTCACATTCACACATCTACACTTTGGCCAATTTAGCTTATTCAATTCACCCATACCACATGTTTTTGGACTGTTGGGGAAACCGGAGCACCCGGAGGAAACCCACGGGAACAAGGGGAGAACATGCATACTCCACAGAGAAATGTCAACTGAATAAGCCAGGACTCGAATAAGCAACCTTCTTGTTGTGAAGCAACAGTGCTAACCACTGAGCCACCGTACCGCTATTACTAAACAAAAAAAATTTACATTTAAAAATATACATTTGTTTCCTATATTAGAATGATTTCTGAAGGATAATGTGAAATTTAATAGTTGAGTAATAATACTTTGTAATCAAAGAAATGAATAGCATTTTTAAATTATACAAACACATTTTGAAATCTGATAATAAATTACAATATTGTACAATAATATATTTACTCCATTTTCAATAAAAGAGAAGAGATCAACAGCATACATTATTGCTAATTATACCAAACACATTGGTTTACCTTTCTGTCAGGGGCTGGAACAAAGCTCATGAACTCGTCCACATGACCCACAACCAGCCAATCAGAGTAAAGCGCTATTGGCTCTTGAACCTTCTGTGCCCACAGGAAGTCCTGGACAACTTTAGTCATGTTGCGGCCTTTCCTTGCTCTTAAAATAAACACAAGAAAAATAAATCAATGAATCTTGACAGGTAATAGTTTAAAATCAATCAATATGTAGATCCAGTATATTGAAGCAACAAGGAGTCAGAACAATGACAATGTTTATTTTTAGTTCAGATTCTGGTTAGTTAATAGAGTTGTGGTACTTACGTAGGGAACGCCACCCCAATGATGATCCTGCCGAGTGGGTAGTTTTTGCCATTCACTGTGACCGGTGGACTGACCTCCAGATTACCGAAAGAGTCCAGACTGCTCACCTCCTCATTCAATGCATCTCGCGTTACATACCCAAAGTCTGGCCCCTGTCACACAATGTTGTCATTTGGATAAAAACAAAAGCTTTCCGAGTGCAAGTTTGTGTTGTTGTAGGCCTGTCATGGATAAATATTAATGTATGACACTAAAATCACCAGTAGATGGCAACAAGTTCCTCTCAAGCGTGAAGCATCAAGTGGTCCATTCAAATGATTCATTCAAAACGGCCGATTCATTAAGGAATAAATCAAGGGGCTGAATCATTGACTGGCTTGAGTCCTTCAAAAATATGATTCATTCAGGAGTGAAACATTGTACTGCTGCTCTTTATTTAAAGTTATTTTCATTGGTGAAAGAGAAAAAAGACAATATTGTGTCTAACATGCTACAAGTTACTCAATATTAACTTGTAGTAATTTTGTGTGATTAAGATCACATTTAAGACCATGCTCACATCAAATGACACTTTTTGCTCGTGTGATATTATTCAACTATTTCATATCTTATAAGAAAAACTTTTTTTTTTTTGCTTTAATAACTTGATGATTGAATAATTATTTTAATTGATAATCAGTTTGACTCACCAGAAGGGCATCATAGGGAAAATCCCGAAGATCTCCATCACGAGGAGAATCCAGGACAACAGGGAAACGATGATGAGGGGAGTCAATGTAACCAAACTCAAGCTCATCCTGTGAAGAGACACACACACACACACACACACACACACACAGTCATTTTTAGCTTAACCTAACATGTAACAGGTCATATTACTTAAAAATCATCCTGTATGTTTTGTACCACACAGTCATGAGTAACAGTTTTTGTTTTTGGATTTCTGTTATTGGAGATCAACTGATATGCATTTTGTAATCGTTTTTGAAAATTCTAAAATATTATCATATCAAATATTTAAAATATTAAAGGGATAGTTCACCCAAAAAGAAAAATTCTGTCATCATTCACTCTGCCATCATGGAGTTTCTTTTGTCTGTTGAACACGGAAGATATTTTGAAGAACCACAGACTTCCATAGTAATTTTCTTCCTACTATGGAAGGCAATGGGTGGCAGCATCTTGTGCTCTTCAAAATATCTCGTTTTGAGTTCAACAGAAAAAAGAAACTCATAAAGGTTTAAAACCACATGAGGGAGAGTAAACGATGAGGTAATTGTCATTGTTTGGTGAACTAACCCTTTAAATGTTTCAATGTTTGTAAAATATGACTTGCATTTTATTCCTGTGATTTTTCAGGATTAGTCATGCTAGTCTTCAGTATCACGATTACAAATTATTATTATTATTATTATTATTATTTAAAATCATCCTAATGATGAAAACTGAAAATTTTGTGGAGAATATATTTGCAATAAAAAATACTTTGTACAATTTTTAATTTCTGTTACTTTAGATGATTTTAATGCATCATTACCGAATAAACAAATGTCTTTATTTAAATAAAAGGTGCTGACTCAACCTGTGTCCAGTAGTTGACATATTTTTTTTTTTATTTCAAATGCACATGTACTATTACAATACAAAATGTTTTTTTTAAAGAATCACAAACCTGCATCCAGCGATCACCTCGGTTCATGTACTCATGACATATTTTGAGTTTGTAGCCGCTCTTCTCCACCAGATTTCTTATGCTCTTCAAGAACGAGTAGTTATCCTCAGTGCTGCAAAAACATCAACGACTCAAGAATGGCTCACAAGATGTAAAGCAGTAAGTTCATGGTCATATTTTCATATATGTACAGCCAAGCTGAAATTATTCATAACCCCGGCAAATTCAGACTTAAGTTACTTTTATTCAATCAGAAAGTTTTTTGACCAGAAATGACCCACGCTTCTCCCAAAAGATACTAAGACGATGTTCAAGAGGCATCATTGTAAAAAAATATATATATATTTCTCAGCTTTTATTTACATTTGAACAGAAACTTTAAGTCAGAATTGGCTTTTCTGTTTTAGAATTGTAGTTATTTATTTAATGAACCATGTCGTATTAAAGGGATAGTTCACCCACAAATGAAAATTCTATCATTATTTTCTCGGCCTCCACATGTTCTGAACTTTTATGAGTTTTTTTTTTCTCTTCTATTTTGGATGAACTGTTCCTTTAAAGAGGTTGGAGTGAGTTGCTCCAGGCTCACCTGCACACATAAACCTCCACAGGCTTGAGGGTATTTGGGGTCATGATCCACGGAGAAACACGAAAAACCACTTTATCTGTAAAGATGGGCGTCTCTGGGAAACCCTTTCAACAAAATCAAATGTAATCAGTATTTAATGTAATTAGTAGTTACTAGCATTTCCCTTTTTGAAATAGGCTCATTTTACTACTCCCCTAGAGGTAAACAGTTTTACCATTTTTGAATTCATTCAGCTGATCTCTGGTTCTAGTAGGAGAGCTTTTAGCTTAGTTTAGCATAAATCATTGAATCGGATTAGACCATTAGCAATTTGCTCAAATTCAAAAAAGAATTTCAGTAGTTTTTCTATTTAAAGCTTGATTCTTCTGTAGTTACACTATGTACTGAGAATCATTGAAAATGAAAAGTTGGCTTTTTCTAGGCAGGAAAATTTATTTAAAAAAAGATGCTAATGGTCTAATCCGTTTCAATGATTTATGCTAAGCTAAGCTAAAGGTGCTCCTGCTAGACTGAGATCAGCTGAATGGATTGAAAAAAATGGTAAAACTCAACCGTTTAACTCAAGGGGAGTTGTAAAATGAACCCATTTAAAAACATGGAGTGCTCCTTTAAGAGATTGTAGGACAATTCTAATTATCTTAAAAACTATTCAATAAACTAAAAATAATAAATTTAACAGAAAACCAGGAAGCAGAGAAAGTTTAATAGCATTAAGGATCATACAGTAGTGTGTTTGACTAACCTTCCCACAGGGCTCGAGCAGACTGAGGTTGATGGTGACGAGTCCATCAAAATCTTTATCAGGGAAACGAAGACCTTCTACATGGAACTCCAGTTCACTGCTGCCTCCCAAATATGGCACTTCCTGCGTGAGCGTGTCTGTACCCACCACCATCAAGAAATCCTTCAGGAACAGCTTCAGGAGTTGGTACTCTGGTGCACGAAAGAGGAACTATTCAGTAAAGTATTGATTTTTCCTTTATAATGTTTCGGTTCATGATTTGATCTAATTGCTTGTTATATTTAGAGTGTGGACATAATGGCGGCCATCAGCCTGTCATTGAGCAGAGCAAAGATGTTCCACCACACGATGGTGACAGGATTGCATAATAAGCCCTTAGAAGAGAAAAACTCAGCGTAATTTCAAACTACAGCTGATCAAATTATTACAGAACAGGTCAGTGACATTCTAAGTCGATCTCTCTTTTTTGTATGTTGTAGTGCTGGATTTATTTAATTCAATTTAATTATGGTGAAATCCTGATCGCAACCGAAAAATACTAGGAAATCTCTGTAGACTGATGGCATTTCATGGCGTTCAGCCTTATAATCTTAAAATGTGAGCAAAATCACCTGTTTTGTCATCACTTTAGACATTATGCTAGAGAATCATTCAAATACTAGCTTTATAAAGTGACGTTGGTGAATTAGTAACGGCTTCTGCTGTTCTGACCGTCAGCTACAGATGTGAATTATTGGCAGTAGAAAGTAGTTCCACCTTCAAAAGTATTTTTGAGACTCTCTGTGTTTGAATTTTTTTTATATACATGATTATGCCATCAAACTGTTGTATAAACACAATATCACACTCGTAGCAGTGCTAAATGGCTTTATATCGGCACTGGTGGGACACTAACACACGCCTCCCACCATATTAAGAGACCACTTAAAAATTTTCAGTTTGTCTGCATTTACAATTGATAGATTATAGCTATTTTATAGTTATAGTTATACAATTTATAGATTATAGTTATTTTATAGTTGTTTATAATTTTTTTTGTTCTATTCTGTAAACCACTGATGACAACACTTTCATCCAAATTTGGAAGAAAAACTTTGGAAGAAATGTTATCAGACATTTTTATAATAATTTATTTTATAATAATTTTATAATAACTCAAAGCCATTCCTAGTAAACCTAAAATGATCCTAAAATAAAAGTATGTAGTTTCTTAAATTTTTTCACAGCTGTGTATAAAAATATAATATGTTTAAAATATTTGCAGAGTCTTTTAAACAAACTATCAACATGAGGGCGATAAAAACGATGAACTCTTTGTGGTTAACTAAAATTTCACCTTAACATTAAAATTGATAATTTTTCTTATTATTTTACTTGACTCACTCCACAGGTTTTCTGTTTTTGTGTTTGTGCGAGGTCTAAAGACTCTGACGCTCTCTGAAGTGCTCTGTGAGATGTGCATGCTCAGTTTATAGCCTTCAGGGAGTTGAGATGGCCCATTAGTGCGCAACACCATCTTGGACATGTCCTTCAGATCTGCCAAAAAACAAAAAAGATCTATTTTATGACAATGCTCAGTTCTTCTCCACACCGCTGCATTTGAAAAGTAGATGTTAACCAAGCTAACAGCTCAATATGCTCAGAAAAGTGTACAACTAATAGGACAAAAATCTATTTAAAGCAATAGTCAGAAAGTAGACACACATTTTCACAATTTCTCACAGTTAATTTTTCACAAACATAGTTAAATTTCATTACTCTGTTAAACACTCAAAGAAGTTATTTTGAAAAATATTGGAAACCAGTATACATTAACTTCAATAGTATTTGTTTTTCCCACTACGGAAGTCAATGGTTATCAGTTTCTAACATTCTTCAAAATATTTCCTTTTGCGTTGATCAGAAAAAAATAAACTCATAAGGATTTGGAACCACTTAAAGATGAGGAATTAGTTGAGTAAATGTTTACTTTTGGGTGAACTATATTCTATAGACACTTTTTAGTACTCAATGCTTTCTGGCTAAACAGTATTAATAATGAATGATTAATAAGAAAGCATCATTTTGGATTTACACCTC
This sequence comes from Danio aesculapii, assembly GCF_903798145.1. Taxonomy (NCBI): domain Eukaryota; kingdom Metazoa; phylum Chordata; class Actinopteri; order Cypriniformes; family Danionidae; genus Danio; species Danio aesculapii. Next base: position 50,246,233 of record NC_079440.1, on the reverse strand, counting down.
TTACATGGGCTTGGTACAAAGTCTAAAGTATTTACACATAACAAACATCTGCGGCGAGACTTTAATCCTTCCCTTATCAAACATGAGACCTGCCCAGACTTACCTGAGACTTTACCAATGTCACTGTTCTCATTGTCCGGTTTCTTGTTGTATATGGACTCAGAGTCACAGTTGACCAGCAGAACTGCACCGTGCCCATTAGGACCCCATTTCCATGAGGCCTAGTAATACAAAAATACAACGCTATCACACATACTTCAACTTCTAATAGGGATACGAGATCTTGAACTACATCTTGCACCACGTTATGATTTTGCCAAGTGCGATGAACCATGTAGATGATCCTGGATTAACATCTATATTGATCCTGGAACATCATTTGTGTTCGAAAATGTAATCCTTCCCTATTCCTAAACCCAACTATAACTGTAAATTATTCCCAAAATCAGACGGGAATAATAGTTGGATAACAATCATGTAGAAGTGCATAAACCTAACCGTAAGCCTAAACTTAACATAAATGGTAAACTTATTCATTAATTCTTATTAGCTGATTGGAATGTTGTTCCTGGATCAACATAGATGTTAATCCAGGAACATGTTCTACTTTGTGAAATCAGGTTGGTGACATTTTGCAACCCAGACTTACTGTAAATATGTGACTCTGGCTAAGTTTCCTCAAAAACATGCCTATTCTGTACGCACATTTTGCTGCAGTTTGTCTTTTTCTACACATATAATGATTGCAGAGGCAGATTATCGACATATTTTTGTGCATTTCTTTGCACAATTTAAGGCTTATATGTAAATAAGTCAATAACTATATGCATGATTTGTAAACGAATATGTTTGTGTTATATCCATCTTCATATGGACGACTTTTCTCACATGGTACAGTGTTGTGGTCAGGAAACAGTGTTGAGTCCTGTGAAACATGATTCGCTGTAACAACAAGTTAAACTGGTTCCTTCAGTGAATGCGGATTTGTGCTACATTTGCTTTTGTTAACGCCACTGGTTAAAGGGTAGGGATGCACCGAAATGTAAATTCTTGGCCAAAACCGGAGAGAGAAAAAAAAAAAAAAAAAAAGAGAGGAAAGCAAGGCCGAAAACAAACACAGAAAGAAACTATGCCAATTATTTACTACCTGTAGTATTAACTACAAAAAATTGTTTACCTGTAGTTCATTTTGCGCTTACTACAGTTTACTACAAAAACCAGAGTAACTGTATTTAATTTTGTGCTTACTATGGTTTACTACAAAAACATATTTTAATTATGGTTACTATAGTAAAAACATGGGTAATTTTCGTAAAGGTTAGGTAACGGTGACAGTTAAGAAGTTTGTTGCAACGCTCTTAATAAAATCTCTTAACTCAGGAATTTTTTTTTCACCCTATAGTTAAATTACTTAAGGACTTTCATGCAAACGGTCACTGATCTCTCTCTCCTACACTGTGCGCTACTCCCTCTCTCCGCTGTTCCTCGAATCCATCGCGCTCTGGATCATTTCATCAACCTGCTTTATTTCCACAATGATCTTTTTATCGTGGATCAAGTACAATCGTGATGAAGTGCAGAGGATCTGAATAGAGCATGTGCTGGCTGATTTTTGCGTTATCACAACATACAGTTTCGGCCGTGTTATTTCAGTGATTAAAATCGTTCTCTGAAAATGGGCAATTGTTGGCCGAAAATTTTCAGTGGCCAAATATTCAGTTCATCCCTAGTTTAGGGTATGTTGTTGCACAGGTTCTAATCAATAGCGATAGACCTCTTGTGGATATGTCTTCAGAAAAGTGCAGCAAAATGTACCCGTGGTAAGAACCATTATGGTGGCTTAACAAACTCAGGATTACAGGATTTGTTTTGAGTAAACAAAATCATCAACTGTCTCAGTTAACTCAGGCTTTGATCTTGAGTTCATAGGCGTTTTCGTATGATGGCTGGACATCAGCAACGAACAGCTAATCACTGGTCTTGAAACATACAGATACTGTGATTGACTTCTCCTGACAGTCAGAGCAATTCACAGCCAAAGATTAAAAACTACAACATATTTAAAAACATTTATTCAGCAAGATGGAAAGAGGAGAATGAAAAGAAAACAGCTTGTGTCATTAGTGAAGTTAGCTTGTATTATTTATAATAGATAGGGAGAGACTCAAAAATCTAAGCTCATATAATCTTTTTAAAGCTTTATCTCTTATTTGTAAATTATTTAAACTGCATCTATATCTGTTAACTTTATACAGTATTAAACAAAAATCTGTAATTAAAGTAAAATTGCTTAGATGTAATAGATGACATAACTATTGAAATCATCTAAAATAATTATGAGAAACAATCATCGTTAAAATGAGATGATTTTATCTTTTGATAAGGTATCTGTGTGAGAAACTGGAGGAGTGTCTATATTGAGAGATGTTCAAAACGTTTCCCGAAGCAGGATAGCCATGCAGCATAAGTTACCGTGGCAACAAAAAGTTATTAAAGAGATAATTAACCCAAAAATGTTAAATCTAATTTTCAATTTTTTAATTACTTGACTTGTTGCAAACCAGTTTGAGGTTGTTTTTTGTTCTGCTGAACACAGAAAACAAGATATTTTAAAGAATGTTGGAAATCTGTAACTACTGACCTCCATAGTATTCATTTTTTTTGTAAAATGAATGTCAATAGTTACAGGTTTCCATTATTCTTCAAAATATATTTTACTTCTGTAGTCAACTTAAGGATATATTCCTGGGGAAAATGGAGGAAATGGGTTGAATATATTTTAGTTAGAAGACCTGATTTTGTTGCTATAAACAAATAGAAGATGCTCAACTGATAAATAAACATGCTAATGTGAGTATACGTATATGGTTATATATATTTATTTTGTATTGTGTTATGTCCATGTGTATAATGAAGATGGTGATTTTGAGATTATTCTGAAAGGAATTATATTATGACATGCTCACCCTGGATGTAAACAGTGCTTAACTTTTTATTATTTTTTTCTGTTTTTTTTTTTTTGGAGTTTGCATGTTCTCCCTGCGTTTGCGTGGGTTTCCTCCGGCTGCTCCAGTTTCCCCCACAGTCCAAAGGCATGTGGTACAGGTGAATTGGGTAGGCTAAATTGTCCGTAGTGTATGAGTGTGAATAAGTGTGTATGGATGTTTCCCAGAAATGGGTTGTAGTTGGAAGGGCATGCGCTGCATAAAACATGTGCTGGATAAGTTGGCGGTTCATTCCGCTGTGGTGACCCCGGATTAATAAAGGGACTAGGCCTAATAACACACTACATGTGCCCATGCAGTCTGAAAGGAAATGGAACTGAATGCCACTGAAATGGAATATTGAGTAGGGGCGGGGCTTTCTTTTTGCTCACGATTCCCTCATTGCAAACTAATTGTAAGAGAGGTGTGGTTAAGAATATTGGGGCTTCATAAACAGTGAAGGGCTGCCACTCCAAATCAATTTTACTTTTGCAGTGGATTAACTTGGACGGATTAATTGTTCACTTAAAGAACAACAATGTGCGCTAACGAAATTAACATTGTAAATACATTCCAATTGTTTAATTATGCAGACTGGAAACAAGATGACTGTTGTTGTATTTTTGGGTAAACTGTTTTTGCCATCAGGACGAGATGTTTTGAATCAACTAATTAATTTTATCTGACTTCTTGATCCCCATCTCCAACCTTGAAACAATGCTGCAAAAAATAATCTCCCTATTAATTATGATACAGAACTGACTACAAACAAAGCTCACCTTGTTTGGATTGTTTTTCTCAACAACGCCATCTCTGTCGGCATCTACATCCAGAGATATCTCTGCAACAGAAGACAGACAACAGATTAAAGAGACTCACTCATTCACAGTCGCACCAGCATCATAGGATGTTTATAGTTGCACCACAGACTCCGTTTACACAAGCGTTATTCATAAATATAGGCGTATGTCTTGCATTATGTGCAGAGTAAACACACCAGACACGTACCAACAGCTGTTAGATGCAGTACAGCATCCCCAAGTGTCTCCATTTTCTCACCGTAGTATCTCACAGACAACTGAAATAGATCAGATTCTTAGAAACAAGGATGAGCTGGATCATTAGGATAATTATTGTGCAATTAGTGTGGTTTTCTCAGAAAATTGCAGCAGTGATTCATTTTGGCATGATAATGATTGTATTAAAATATGCGTAACACATTCAGAATGTAAACTGTCAGTGCTAGACAGTGTTGTGAAAGTAGTGTGAGACATGCAAACACATCAGTTTCCTCAATAGACTAATACCAACGTCAACCACACTGTGACTGAATAACTAACAAGTCAAGCTCCTTCCTGTCTGTCAAGTTAAGGATTTAGTTCCTTTTTAAAGAACTAATATCTATGCAAAGTCACGTATATATCAAGAAACATACGAAACTGCCAACATAAAAACCAACAGAAATTCACCATTTAAATATTTGCACCAATTTGATAATGAGTGTATCAGTTTTGGCCCAGTTTCAAACATTTTATCACGTTGTTTACATTCATTAGGATTTGCAGAAGTTGAAAGCACAGAAAACTTCCACATTCTTTCGGTGTTTGCTCTTAATGTCAATAGTTTTCAGAGCGCAAAGGTGATCCAGTGAATTTACCTTGCTGTCAAATGCAGTTTCACTGACTGTGTCCATGGTGATGAGGAGGATGGTGTTTGGGCCGAGGGCGTACGGGAGGGCGTTTTTGTCCACGATTGGAGGTGTGATCTTGTAATGCACGTTTGGGGTGCATCTTATTGAGAAGGACTTGGATTGTGGTGGAGCACATCTGGAATGGGCATATATAAACACAGACACATTATGAACATATCTATTCATTGTAGATTAAAAATATTAATGTTTTAACTTCTTTTTTAACAAATAAATGTGGGGTTGGTGAGGATAAGCGGTTTAAAAAAATAATAATAAATAAGCAAATTTTCCTAACCCTCAACTCTAGGATAAAAAGCTTTCAGAAAAATAACAGATTGCACTATTGTTCTCAGGATTGTGAAACTACCATGTTTCATTTTCTTTCTTCTTCTATTTTAAATTTTTTTTATGTGGAAATTTCTAAAAATAAAGAAAATTCTGCATAGAAAAGAGAGAGTTCATGCAATGAAACAATTATCTTGTTTGTTTTTACAAATAAATCACTTAATTTATGTACTTGAAAATATGATAGTAAAAGTATTGAACACATTGGAACAGTGTTTCCCAACCCTGTTCCTGGAGGCACACCAACAGTACACATTTTCAACCTCTCCCTAATCAAACACACCTGAATCAACTTATCATAACATCAGAAGAGACTCCAACACCTGAAGTTAATGGGTCAGAAAAGGGAGACATCCAAAATATGTACTGTTGGTGTGCCTCCAGGAACAGGGTTGGGAAACATTGCATTAGAAGATACAGTAGGAGATGTAAGAAACCTGTAAGCAATGATTTTCATAATATTTGTTTTTCAGAGGTTTTCAGCTTTCTTACAGAAGAAAGAAATGTATAAAGATCTGGCACCACTTGAGGGTAAGTAAATAGTGGGTACATTTTCATTTTTGGGTTAACTATACCTTAAAGTTACACCTAAAACAACAGAGAATATTAAGAAAAATCTAGAAAGGCTTTTAAAGGAATCTTTTTTAAAAGTGTAATTTAATTTGGCTAGTGAAGTGTGAATGTATAGCTGCCATGAGATAAGAGCAGTATGACATGATTAACTCTATCTAAACTATTTTATTCTTTAAAAACTGTTGTATTGGTATTACCTCATATCTTAATATCACAAAAGTTTCTCACTATATAGTTAACATAGCGTGTTACCAGCCAAAATTTCAAAATGACAGCATTAGTAGATATTGACTGATGCATTTATATGATTCAGTTCTGTCAGCAGATAACAAACGCTGACTGAACAATCATGAGGTTGCCAAGGGACTGTCCATTTCAGCATGGACTAACAAATATAGATAAAGCTGCCTTAAAATCACTACAGAAAAGACCTCTCAGTGGGTCTGGAAAGCTATCAGAGACCATAGCCAACAGTGGGTGTTACAAACAGAAGCATTGAGGCTGAGTTCAGTGATGAATTTAAATAATGTCGCAGCACAACAACTGCATTCATCCACCGCTAGATCTGAAAGGAGAAATTCCTAAATAAATAAATAATCGCCCTGAATTCTCTAACAAACATAACAACTACTTATGACAGAGACTCTTTCAAGTCAAGGATGACTTTGTTTGCATTTCTTAGATAAACTTTGTAATTAAACGTATAAAACAGCAGCAGACTTTTAACTGTGTAAGCAACATTTCTGTCTTCTCTCTGTGGCATTTCAGTTATTGGTTTATGTTTGTATACATGCATCAGACGGACATTGTGTTAAGACTGACTCATGTTTCCAGAGGTCTATAATGATGTACTTGTCAAAGTAATCACAGTCATTTTAAAACAAATCCTTTAATTTCCAACTCAGACTCCTTAAATATGTTCATCTAAACCTGAAATGTCCAAACTAGGGCCCGTGGACCAAAGTTGGTCCATGGTAACCTTTGATTTGGCTCGCCAAAAAAAATCAGAGAAGAGATAGACAAATGATGGGGAAGGTTGAGGTGAATCCCTCAAACAGAGATCGTCATTTCTAATTTTACATAATCCTTCGTTTGTTTGTTTGTTTGTTTGTTTGTTTGTTTGTTTGTTTAATTGCTGAGCTACAAAAAAAAGTTTTAACTTTTAATTAAATGTGAATTAGTCAGATATTTTAAAGGGTGACAACCCTAAAGTACTTTTCTTTAGATGTTGACAGATATACATGTGTGGCACGTTGTAAAAACACTTTTAGTACACATTTCACTATCGAGTGAAAATGTATTCTTTCTTATTCTTATATATATATATATATATATATATATATATATATATATATATATATATATATATATATATATATATAATATTGTGTTATAAATGATATTGTTTATGGTTTTATTGTAACAAGTACATTAAAAAAAAGTTTGGGCACCCCTGATCTAAACAAATCTCAGCTGACAGGTAGTACTCTTCAACGGTTTATTTGACTTTTCAGAAAACTTTGTGCGTGTCCTACATTATAAATCACAAATATTGAGTCACCATTCACTTACCCTATATCGTACGAGGTAAACATTGAGGTAAAGTTGGATTTATATTCACACATTCGTTCAGTAAAAACTTGAGACCCGGTTCCTATACTGTTTCCCACGCTACTTTGAATATTAGGTCAGAACTAGCATGCAAGAATGACTTCAAAACAACATTAGCATTATTTAATTGACTGTGTACAATGTTGTACTTTAAAAGTCTTTGGCTGATAATATGATTTCCATTTTGCAAAGAATACTTTTCTGAGAAATATAATATCAAGGAAAAAGTCTGAATGTACGACTTTACCCCAATGAACAAAACAAAGATACAATGTTAGTCAGTAGAGATGCGTCTGTCAGATATATCCTTTTGTTATTCACAGAACAAAGAAAGTCATAGAGTGTAAAAACAACAATCATTTTAGAGTGAACTGCCCCTTTAAATATGTATTTCGGTCTATTAAAATAGACTTAATTCCCTTGAGTCGTATCGCGCTTATTATTATACTGCATGAACTCGTCCTGTGTTCATGTCCGTTTAACATATAACAAAGTTTTAAACTTGTAAAAGTTTATTGTCACGACATATGAAAAAGAAACTCGCCCACCTGATTAAGTTCACCGTTAACGTCGTTCCGAGCACATATGTCGTCTTGGTCGCTTTCTCGGTGTCTATAGTAAGTGATCGACGGGAGACCATGATTCGTGAAGAGTCGTTCACAGTCGCTTCTGCTTGCCTTTAAGCCTTTATGGACACGAGACGTTACCGTATAATCGAGCCAATTGACAGGCGAAAACAGGTGGATGATGTCTAGGAAACTAGGAAGCCTTCAGCTGACTGGAAATTATATGACTGGAAACGCCACATCTCGATATGCAACACCTGTACTCAACAGTAGAGAGCGCTGTTAAGACCATGTGTGCTTGTATCAAATTCGTGTGTGTTGCAAACTTGTTTTTTTGTGTCCATTTTAGTTTTTGAAGTATGAATAGATGGCTTTTAATAAGTTAATACGAATTGTGATTTTAATACTTTTTCTTTCATGGTGCAACTGCTTTCAGATGAATCATTATTTAACAATCAAAATGCATTTTGGATTTGTTAATTTCATTTAGAGTCATTATTATCCATTGTTTTTGTTTATGTCTGTTTTCAGTGTGTGGGCCAGTTTTGGCCCGGGGACCCGGCCAGAACTGAGGCAAGGGCATGTTGGGCCAGACAGAGGTGGGCCAGACAGATTTTGCTATCTAAGTTGTTGTCATTTACAGTCATTTGCCTGTTTTTATTATTATAATTAGATTAGATTCAACTTTATTGTCATTATGTACAAGTAACCAGTACAATCTAACCAGGAGTGCAAAAGCAGCAAGTGCAGAATATAGGTATAATTTATAAAGTGCAATTATAGGAAATCTATGGCGATATTTACAGATGATGTACTATGAACATTATATACAGGTTATATTTACTATGAACAGAGACTTACAATAGATGAATATATGTACAGTTTGATATTAATAATCAGAGGTATGCAGATAGATATCTATATATCTATATATATATATATATATATATATATATATATATATATATATATATATATATATATATATATATATATATACATACACACACACACTCAAAATGTATATACACATACAAAATGTATATGTACAGTGGGTATGTACTATTCAAGATGAAATAGTGCAATGGAACGTAGTGCGATGAACATGTGCGATGAATATGATGAATATATTGTGCAAATATTAAATAAATAATGCAGTGTTTATGGAGAGTGTACGTTATGAGAGTAGTGTGGGGTGTATGATGGGGCAAAGATTCAGTGGGGAGTTAAAAAGGGAGAAAACTCTGGAGGGAAAAGCTGTTTCTCAGTCGGTTTTTGTCCCCCACTTTGTACCCCACTTCCAGCCATAATTACAATATATGTAATCATTTTAATAATTTCATTGTTTCATCCCACATGAAAAAAAATACAATAGCAATATACTGTTGTTTTTGAACAATACTATAGTAGTGCATTATACTGTATATATTAGTACTTACGAGTACTATAATCAGTAAACTGATAAACTCTAATAAATACTAGTAGCCTACTTTAGGTTTCACTAAAGTGTGGTGAATTGTAGTGTAATATACTGGATAGTTGTGGAAAACTAGTACAGCATTGAGTTGTTTATCTAGTTATTTATCTAGTTGTTGTATTACAATGACAAGTATAGACAGATTAATTGAAGTACTTTACTGTAGTAAATGGTTTAAAAAACCCCTATTAGTATTTACTTTAAAATACTACATTATTTTTCATGTGGGATTACCAAAAAAGATTTGTAATATGCCTTGTAAATACTTAATACCATAACAATGCACACAATTTACCATTGCAGGGTTACTTTTAAAGTGTTTATAGTTGCTTTTTCCTTAAAAATATAGGTGGCTGAAACCACTTCTGTTAAAATTGTTACAATCTTTTAAATTAAAAGCGTTTAATAATTTTGGATGCCTTGATGCATATTAAAAATAGCTCCAACAGGTAGTTTTTGCACACTACAAATGGACTTGGCAACAGCTGCACCTCCTTAGTTGATGTAACCAATAAAACAATGGAATGAAACCTATATTTAGCCTCGAGTATTACTGTATTACCTACCTGTCTAGCATAACCTTAAGTTCCGTCCCAATGGCAAGCACAATTTGAGTGGGTGCACTGATATCCAGTCGAAAGGTTCGCTGATACATGTTTGTCGCAGTGAACGTTTTCTTCTTTTGAAGAATCTGAGGTAAGTTGTGTGAGGCTGTTTGCTCCTGCGATACATTCATTGTTAGCGACTTCCACGTCTGCAGATCTCAAATAACCTGTTTCTTCTGTGAAATAGGAGTATATAATGCAGCAGGAGAGAAAAGACGTGTTCTCACTTGTCGAAAAGCTTGCTCGAAGCTAAATTTTAAAGGTTTTGCATAGAAAGCATTTGAAAGGAATGTGGACTAGTTTGAACTATGCTTTTTAAGCAAAACCTAAAGATTTCAATAGGTGCTTTATTCATATAAAACAATTTGTTTTTGTTCTGCATTTACAGAATTATGCATGTGAAATGCCTTTTTGCACAATATTTTGATATTCATATGTATATGTGTCTCATTATTCGAAGAAATAGTGATCTTGCATGCTTGTAAGTGAAGATTAAAGAGTTTCAGTAGTTTAAAATGACTTTAACAACAGATATTTTACAGAATAAGACCTTTTACATTATGAATATAACAACGTTTTGTTTGTCCAATTGAAGTCTGTCCAATTCATGCTTGCTAAATGCATTAATTAACATCAAATAAGTCATCATTAACATGCATGGCCAGTTTGGGTGTGACAAATAAATAGCTGCAGGCTTCATTTCTACAAGCCAGTAAATCTGTCTTGTCCATGTCAAAGCAGTTGTGTTTTTTTCTTTACTAACGGGTTTCAAACAGGGTTTATCTAAAGGTTTGTCATGTTTTTCAACATTTTGTAATTATTTTTAACTGCAGTCAACAGCTTTCTGGATGGATCTTAGATAAATGTGTTTTTATAGCTATCATGAGGCTCAATGTACTGATGTCAACATGCTAGAGTAGTTAAAAATATCTCCTCTCACAATAAGCCTCTAATTTATATTTTGAGTTAGATCGAGAGTCTAGTCAGAGAACTGGCTCTTGGCACATACATACGACTTGGATCATTACAGGGTTACACATCAATAAATAAAGTCTTTTCATTACTTCATATTTGAGACGGTTGCTGTAGGATTCACTCTTGGAAAACAATCAAATGCTCATTTTTTTTTCTCTGTTTATTCTTTTTATTCTTTAATCCAGTTCATCAAGATAACATTTATGTCAGAAATATGCTGCCAATGATGTTAGGAAAGATAAACATTGAAAAATTAAATAAATAATACATGAATTCAAATTACTATTTTATTTATGTATTTTTTGTACAGAGTTGACTTTGACACCTTTATTAGTACATTTTAATTTTAATATTAACTCTAAACAATGAAAATAATGCACAATGTGATTAAATGGATGCCGATGCAATTAAAGGATTTTTTTTTAATAATTATTTTTTAGGGGGTTTTCACCTTTTATTGGGATATGATAGTGGAGGACAGACAGGAAAGTATTGGGAGCAAGAGAGATGTGGAAGAGTTGGTATAGGACCTCTAAGCCTGGAATCGAACTCGGGTCGCTGTGAGCGCCATGGTGCTAAATGTCAGCGCACTTAACCACTAGGCTATTGGTGCCATCGGATTTTAAAATATATGCTACACTCAAAAATGGCGTTTGTGGTTTGTTCAGACTACTTATTTAAAATGAGTTGAAACACAACAATTCTTGAGGGTTTTTGTCATCACTTGATTGTTTTATGTTCAATCCACTTACATTTTTAAAAACTAATGAGCTAACTCAATTTCTTCATGTTGTCCCAACACAAATCGACTGTGTGGAACTCAGCATTTTTTGACAATGTATAATTCAGTACAATCCATTAATTTTCCTTTGGCTTACCCTGCTGAAAAATCCAGCTTAAACCAGCCTAAGCTGGTTTTAGCTGGTTGACCAGCCTGGTTTTAGAGGGGTTTGGGCTACTTCCAGGCTGGTTTTTAGCCATTTCCAGCCTGCTCTTAGCTGGTCAGGCTGGAAAATGACCAGCTAAAACCAGCTAAAACCACCTTGATCAGCCTGGTTTAAGCTGGACATAGCTGGTTTTGGCTGGTCAAGCTGGTTTTAGCTGGTCATCTTCCAGCCTGACCAGCTAAGACCAGGCTGAAAATAGCTGGAAACCAGCCTGAAAATGGCCAAAACCCCTCTAAAACCAGCCTGGTAAACCAGTTGACCAGCCTAGGCTGGTTTTTTAAGCTGTTTTTTTTCAGCAGGGTAGTCAGAGGTTACCACAGTGGAATGAACTGCCAACTTAACCAGCATCTGTTTTACACAGCGGATGCCCTACCAGCTGCAACCCAATACTGGAAACACCCATACACATATGGATTCAAACACACTCATACACTACGAACATTTTATTTTATTCAATTCACCTGTACCGCATGTCTTTGAAATGTGGGGGAAACCAGAGCACCCGGAGGAAACCCACTCTAACTAATTCTGTAGAATTATATAGTTTTAAATAAAATGTAAAAAAAAAAAAAAAAAAAAACATAACAGCCAAGCAAACCTGGAAGTAAGCTGTAAAATAAGTAAAGTTATTTACGTCTCTACTGAAGAAAACAGCTAGCCTATAGGCTAGCTACTGAAGAAAACAGCTAGCCAGCTAGGCTGATTGGCTGGTTTTAACCGGTCAACCATCCTGGTTTTAGAGGAGTTTTGGCTATTTCAGGCTGGTTTCCAGCCATTTCCAGCCTGGTCTTAGCTGGTCAGCTGGAAGATGACCAGCTAAAAACAGCCTGACCAGCCTAGGGAGCCCAGCCAAAACCAGCTATGTCCAGCTTAAACCAGGCTGGTCATTCAAGCTGGTTTTAGCTGGTCATTTTCCAGCCTGACCAGCTAAGATCAGGCTGGAAACCAGCCTGGAATGTCCAAAACCGCTCTAAAACCAGGCTGGTCAATCAGCTAAAACCAGCCAACCAGCTTAGGTTGGTTTAAGATAAATAAATGAATAAAATGGTTGGGGAGATATAAATATGTCATAAGAATGATTGCACTTGAATAGTTTTTACTATGAACTCAATGTAATGCTTAACTTAATTTTTAAATGCTATGACACATGGATTTTCCCCTAAGAATTGCAGTTGTGAATTAAAAAATGGCCATTATAATTATCAAAGCATACAAGTAAAATGTTAAGAGTTTCATCTGAAAAGAAGTCAAGTTTGACGGACCATTCAACTGGCCAATGACTAAAGTCCTCCAGATCCACGTGACCAGAGAGGCGGATCACGTGTCAGCGGAAGAAGATGCTTTTGTTTTTCCCAAGGAAAAAAGTCGGGGAACAATGTTTGGAAATGTGATTTTTCAGTCATATCGCACATTTATCCCAATAGCAAAATCGCCAGTCGCATTCAGGACATGACCTCTCTGGAATATCTGAGCCCCGTTTTGGAATCTTGAAGCTTGTTTGACGCTCCGTTGGGAATCCTTGAAGCTGCAGAGATTGAAGGCGGAAGAAGGGAATTTCGCAGGGACGAACTGACTGATGGCTCCGGATTGATTCATGAACTCTTTGCAATGTTTCTCAGCTCAATTGGGATTCGTTTTAAATCATATATATGTTCTAAAACACAGATTAGTCTCTTTGTGTTATTAATGTCATAATTTGAGCCGAACGTTAGCGATTTAAAGCTCAAAATGGCGGAGGGCAGGCCCATCCCCAGGCCCTGCTCCTGCTAATAGTGAGTGTCGTGGGCCTGGACTCTTGCCCTTCTCCGTGTTCGTGTTCTGGTGGTCCAGGAGCAGCACAATTGCTGGATTGTAATAGGAAAAGACTGACTGCAGCAGCTCTGGAAGCTCCAGCCTGGGTCACCCATGTGTGAGTATCTATCTGTTGTTTACATACCCTGATGATGATGTTCAGCCTCCAGCAGTTTGCAGGAGCTGCACATGTGCACCACAGTAATAATGTACATTGAGTTAAAGTTGGTTTATATTCGCACATTCGTTCAGTGACAATTTATGACATATCTGAAATCACACGTATGACTTACAACATTAGCACTATTTATTTGACTGTTGTACTTTGCTACTAATAATATGATTTTTATATTTAGAATTTGCAAAGTATAGTTATCTGAAATGAAATTATTAAGGAGATAGTCCGAATGTGTGAATATAAAACAAACTTTACCTCTATCTAATATAATACTCACTGCTATTTAGAGAAAAATTGATAGTTTGGTCAATTTTAGTAATGTTTAATGTTAGTTGTTAATCAAATTGTGTTTTGCGTCATTCATTTTAAGCATCATACGATTTCTTAAAGAAATAAAATTAAAAACAAACTTTTTTTTCTCCAAAAATCGTAATTATACTGAAACAAAAACCCAAGTGTCATTAACATTGTAGAAGTTAATCTTTCCCTCCAATAAATTATTGTAGCTAATATGCCATTACACTTGAGTTTGATGCACAAGTTTCTATGACTTCCTCTTACTCATAGTAATTCATTAGAAATGAATAGTTTTTAAAAACTAAATAAAATGCACTGCTACTAAAGTAAATTCATGTTAAATCGGGTTAATGGTAATTTGATGATCAATTGTGTTAAAATTCTAATATAAATATTATAAAATGTAAATATCATATTTAGGCATGGGCCAGTATACGATTCTGACGGTATGATAACCTTGCATAAAAATTTCACGGTTTCGCGGTATTGTGATTACTGCTCTAAAATCTGTTCTTTTTAAAAGTCTGGGTAAAAAACAAAAACTTCTTTCCCATTTGAACACAATATGTTTTATTTTGAGAAACATAAAAATTTTTTTTGGTGCAGTAGCTGAAAATGTCAGGCTAAATTATGCAAATGAATCATTGGATTCTGCTGTCTTCATTTGTTTCAAAAACACAGATGTCTTTACTATTTAAAATTGCATTTTTGGATATCTTTTGTGTTGGAGATACTGTTGTCCTAAAAAAGAAAAAATAAATGTCAATAAAAAATGCATATACCTTAGGAACAGTATAGCAGAAAATTTGTACGGTTTTAAAACCTTGACTTTTCCAAACCGCGGTATACCTTGAAAACGGTTATCGTCCTATGCCTAATCATATATTATATATTGGTGTTTTGTTACAAATTTCATAATCTCACTATAACACATTAACTGGGACATAAAAACTTACTTTTTTGCTTAAATATGTTGTTATTTAACCAGTAATGAAGCGATTGTTCACCCCAAAAATGTTCTCTCTCTCGGGCCATCCAAGATGTAGGGTGACTTTTCCAATTAGAAACGAATTTAATCTGAAACTGTGGTCCTTGGTGATTGATGAAATGCAAGCTAATGACTATCACAAAAAATTGTAAATTACCCCTTTATTTACTCTCCCTTGTGCTGTTTTAAACCTTTATGATGTTCTTTCTAGTGTTGAACACAAAAGAAGATAGTTTCAAGAATGCTGGTTGCCATATATTAAAATAATTTATTATATGAATTTATTTAATATAAATTATATATATGAAAGTCGATGGGTCCTGGCAACCAGCATTCTTCAAGAAATCTTCTTTTGTGTTCAACAGAAGAAAGAAATTTTGAACAAGCGAACAGCGACTAAATGATGGCAGAATTTTCATTTTTTCGTCTCTTTAAGCGAACCAGTGAGCTCTTATGAAGGGCAAGAAATTGAATAGAATTAATAAAATTATTAATTTCACAGCCCATATAAACAGTGCTAAGTGTGTTCACAACAGGTTGCAGTGCGAGCTTTCTTTTACATAATAATGTGTATCAGGTTTTGATGTTTCTTTTTAAGTTGTTTTACTTGCAAATATTTGATTGCACTAGTTTCCATACTCCTTTTTAGTATGCGCGTACCCCCAGATAAGATTTAGCTCGTTATTTAGACATTCATTCATGTTATTTTGTCGTTTCTTTCTGGAAATTACTTTTTCAGACTCTAATAATTAACTTATTTGATTCTAGCTCTATAAATCAGAATGAACTTACAGCGGTGCCTTTTCTTGGAGACGCCTCATCCAACATCACTGTACTGTCACTGTAAGTTTTCTTCCTTCAGGCTCTTTATAGCTGACAATACTGTTTAACACTACACGGATTGCGTGATTTGTTTACTATTTTACATTTCATTAGAAGTGATAGGTTGTGAATATTGTTATGGGATGTCTGTAACCATCTGCTGTTTATTTTCAGCATTCATAACCGAATCTCTGAAGTGGTCGCAGAGCAGCTGTTGCCATATTCATCTCTGGAAAGTCTAGACTTGAGCTCTAATTCTATATCTGAGCTTAAAGCTGGATCATTCCCTCCCATGCAGCTAAAATACCTGTAAGTTTGTTCTTTTGCCAATGTTTTTGAACTCATGTATGTCAAGCACTTTAGTATAATGGCCCGTTTCCACTGAGTGGTACAGTGCGGTATGGTACGGGTGACCTTTATCAGACTTGCGTTTCCACTGCTGAGAGGGTACCAATGGTGGGCAAGTGGTGTATGATAGAAAGTTTTAGTCGATGTCATTCTCGCTCAAGGAAATGTCAAAGTAAAGCTGTACGGGTCAATCACATATCATATGAGAAGCACTTCTCACAAAGCAGATGCATTATACACAAATACTTGTGTATAAATGTTCGTTACTAACCTTTCTATGAACAGCATTTGATTATAACCGCAGATCAATGATATGGCGAAATAACCTACTGTAACGTCTGAAATTATATAAAATAAATAAATGCAACATATATGAACACGTGCAGCCTCTTACAGTCTCCGATATGTTACCAATTACAGAAAAACTACACACAACATACATTTAGTCCTTATTTGGGTTCAAAAACAACACGCAGCATAACCCACAGTCAGTGCAAATCTCTAATCTGTGTCTTTAATCTTCACCAGCACATGTAACCTCTGTTAGAAAAGTAATTCTGTTATTCAGAGTTCATAATAGTTCAAAATGTGATGATAATAGTTAAACATGGCAGTTTGTTCATGTTTTAGGTTGCAGAAAAAATCATTTCCACTATTTTGTTGAAGCTCTCCTGTTTTTTCGCACTTCTGTCTCATGTTTGTCTGTTTCTGAAAGGATCGGATGTCAGAAGCACCTCAATAATCATGTGCACGTTATTATTATCTGCTCAAGAAGTTTGTTATTTCAAGTATAGATATGCGGAGGGTGCAAGCGAGAAATCGAAACCGCTCGTGCTTTAGATGGTTCTTGTAAACAACTATGGGGCACAGGGTAGTTCTGCTCTTCTTCTTGGCTTTGTGACTGTTCATAAAGACGATGACAAGGTTTGATTAAGCTTGGGTTGACCATGGCTTGTTATCAAATGTATATATTATTACCGTATAATGTCTTGACTGTGTTTTTAAAAATGGCAGTTCCTTTGTTTTCTTTCTTCTGCTTGTCCACGAGCTAGTATCTACGTAAACCAATAGCATCCAGCTGTGCGTCTAGCTTTGCCTTTTGGTATTCTTTTGTTGTGCTAGGTACCCTTCCGAAAGGGTACCCAAAAAGTGGTACGAAACGGTTCGCTTTTAGGTAACTTTTGACCGTGGAAACGGCCATAAAAGCATACCGAACCGGACCATACCACTCAGTGGAAACGGGCCATAACTGAAGTGAACATCTAAGTATATTAAGAGAGCTTGTAGTGATCAGCAGGGCCAGCAGAATCTGTGCACATTTTTGCTCTTTTTGTTCAAAGTTTTTTATTTGAAAAGGACTTATGTTGAATGATTTTGAGAGTATAGTAGCTAAAAACTTAGCACATGAAAAAAAAAGAATAAACTTTTATTTAAGGGTTACAATGCAAATTTAATTAGAACTACTATGTAAATAAAGTAAGTTTCTCATTAAATATATCTATTAGAAGACAAAATACTGCTTTGTTTGTTAGACTTTTTTCTTTGTGATTAATAAATCATCTGTTGTTGGGGAAAGTAGTGCATTACAATATTGAGTTACTCCCAAAAAAGTAACTAGTTGCATTACTTAGTTACTTTTTATAGTAAGTAACGCATTAGATTACTTTTGAGTGACTTTTCCTTTACTTTTCCTTACCTTTGCTGAGGCCTTATCTCTTTCAGAACCTGCGTTTTATTATTAACACACTGCTTTAAACCTACAGTTAAAAGCAATGTGTTTGTACTTTTGTACCTTTTGACTTATTAGTGAAGTCAAATCACTGTCCATTAAGACAAACCTCTTTTCCTTTTCTTTCATGCGTTCAAAACAATGAGCGCATTCTCTCATTTTGGATATGCACATACAAATATGGTGGATGGAAATGCCAAGATCCACATTAATTTTGAAAATGTGCATACGTTTTTATGACTGAGTAGGATAAACTTTTTATTCAATAAGAAAAAATGTGCATAAATTGTGATGGAAACACTTTTTCGGGTACAAATTTCAGTATGCACATTAAAAAAGTCATGTGAGTTTGTTATAAAAGATCATGTGATGATAAAAATTAGTGTGAATGGACAAACCAGCAGGCTGAGCACATTGTAAAACATCTGAAGTGTAGTTTTGGTAAACCACCTTAGCTATTTCAGTATTAGTGTAATTTTATTATTAATTATGTCCAGAATTGTAAAGATCGTCTGTTCTTAGTGTCTCACGCCTTCAAATGCCAC
Source organism: Danio aesculapii (assembly GCF_903798145.1). NCBI lineage: Eukaryota > Metazoa > Chordata > Actinopteri > Cypriniformes > Danionidae > Danio > Danio aesculapii. The sequence goes on along the minus strand of NC_079440.1, from coordinate 50,227,762 downwards.
CACGCATTCATTGTGTGTCGGCATTCTTCAGTCTTCTGAGGCGCAAGTCATTTATTAAATAAAGTGATGATTCACGCAGCTTCTTCTACTGCAGCAAATTCAATTTTTATTTTTAATATTTGACACCAGTTAATCAGGAAGTGATTATTTTGTTCTTTGACTCATTGGATGGAAACGCTGCCTTATTTGCACATCTTTTATGTGATATTGCAGTTTTGCGCATAAATTTAATTAGCATCTTTGGATAAAAACATAGCTACTGAGTGTGTGATTCAACATGACTGTTCATTTTAATTGAGTTATTAATTAATAATTAATCGTCACAGCAGAGCTCACCATACAATACTACATAGCATAATTAAAAACTGTATTACATACAATTTGCATGCTACGTTACTTACTTTACAAACTGCATTGCACATAAATTATGTAAACATTTGCATATCATTGAATGATATTACTGAAATAAGCTTCAAAACTGAATAAATATATTTTTACACACTTAAATAGACTGAGTGAAGGGCTAAATAACATCCGTAAATCTGTGGATTTCTGTGGCTGCAGATTCTGTGTGGACCTACTTATCAATTATCAGTTGACACAACTCAAATATCATGATTAAATTGTTGCCTTGATCTTTGTTTTGTATTTAAATAATTGACGTTTTTGATGGATTGTTTTTTTTTTGGACTGCTTTTGACATTCATGAATTTTTGTCTGTTTCCTCTCTCTCCATCCTGACAGCAACCTGAGCAAGAACAAGATAAGTTCCCTGGAACCTGGCTGTTTCGGAAACCTCAGCTCACTTCTGGTGTTGAAGATAAACCAGAACAGACTCTCTCTGCTGCCCGATAAAGTCTTCACCCTCTCTCAGCTCCAAGTCTTGTGCGTATTTCAAGGCTAATGAATAGAATGTTATTGCAGCGCTCAATTAGATTGTATCTGACAGAATAACTGCTTGCTAAATGCTACTGATATTATCAAGCGAGGAGTTCATTTCCCTCGTTGTCTTTTCTCCATTCGATTGTCAGTGGTGCGGTTTAGATTTTCTCATTGTAACATGCTCCTCTTTACGACCGGGTTTTGTTTCAGAGAGTTGAGGCGCAACAGGATCCGTGTGGTGGAAAGTCTCATTTTTAAAGAACTGAAGGCTCTTAAATCACTGAAAATGCAGCGCAACGGCATCACAAAGTTGATGGATGGAGCTCTCTTCGGTTTGGAAAACATGGAGGAGCTGTGAGTCAATGCTTTCAGTAGATCATTTAAAATGTTAAGGTAAAAATACTGTTGTTTCCTCTGAGGAAATGGAAAGGGAATTCATTCAAACAAATATTTACAGTGTGAAAAATAAGTATTAAACACATCACCGTTTTTCGCTGAAAACGCATTTCTAAAGGTGCTGTTGACTTGAAATTTTTACCGGATGTTGATAACAACCAAGAAATCCATATATGCAAAGAAAACAATATTAATTAGTTTACAAATGAAGTTATGTGTAATAAAATGAAAAAAAAAAGTATTGAACACATGAAGACAGGCAGGTGTAGTTCAGCAGTGAAAGCCCAGACAGCAGCTGAAATCTCTCAATAGTTATTCAGCAATCCTCTGCCCTTCATCAATGTAAATGAATATTATCTGCTTCAGTCCAACATCTACATTAACAAGAGGATGAAGATGAAACCAGAGTGGACATTTCAGCAAAACAATGATCCAAGACACAGCCAAAGAAACACTCACATGTTTTCAGATAAAGAAAATCAAGCTGTAGAATGGCCCAGCCAATCACCTGACCTGAATTCAATAGAAAATACAAATTAAAAATCAGATTTGAAAGACGAAACCCACAGAACCATCAAGATTTTTTTCACTCTGTTGAAGTCTGTGAAAAACTCTCAGCTGAGCAACACATGGGACTTTATTCTTCATATGAGAGGCATCTTTAAGCTGCCATCACCAAAAAAGCCTTTATATAAAGTATTGCATTTCAGTAGTTCAGTACTTTTTCCTTGTGTCATTCCTTTGTTATTACACAACTCATTTTTTCAGATTTTATTTATTTATTTATTTTTTTATGTTTGTATTGTTTGGGGTTTTACCAAAATCTGGTTCAATTCCATGTTAACAGCTCCTTTAGAAATATTATTACCAAGGAAAAACATGACGTTCAATACTTATTTTCCTGTTGTATAAAAATTAAATGTCCGAAAAAAAATTTAATTTATTATTTTCTTTTCTTTTTTCTTATTTTTTTCTTGTCTACACACAGTTGAGGGCAAAATGATTCACCCTCCTGTATACATTAAGTATTGTTTAAAAGAGCAAGGGCATTTTCAGAGTATTTTTGATAATATTATTCTCCTGTAGGCTTATTTGTTTTGTTTTGGCTGAAATAAAAGCGGTTAATAATTATTATTTTTTTTACTATTTTAAGGTTAATATTACTAGCCCCCTCAAGCAATACATATTTTTCGATTGGCTATAGAACAAACTCTTGTATTCAATGACTTCCCTTATTAACCTTAAGGTAAATACTAGTATCTTAAAAAATATCTAGTAATATATCATGTACTGTTATCATAGATAAGATAGATAAAATAAATCAGTTATTAGAAAATAGTTATTAAAACTATTATGTTTAGTGTTGAAAAACCTCTTTTAAACAACTTTTGGGGGACTGTAAAGTAATTTAAATTTAACAGAACTAGTCATTCTGAGCTCCAAACCAGCTTCAAACAAGATCATTTACAGTAAATCTTTTAGGTTTTTTCTTAAAACCAGTTGAATTTTACCTAATTTTCTTCACCTTAAATTAGATCTAGCGAAGTTATAATTGAAAGTTTTTGCTCCATATAAATCAAATGACTGATTTTATGATTGACGAATGTTCTGTTGGTGTGTTTTTCTTCAGAGAATTGGAGTACAATAATCTGACGGAGCTGAATAAAGGCTGGCTGTATGGACTTCACATGCTCCGGATTTTGCGTGTCAATCAGAACAACATCGGACTCATCCGAGCTGATGCCTGGGAGTTTTGCCATCGCTTGGAGGAACTGTGAGTGACCTTTGCCCTGAGTGTAACCTTTTAATCCGAATGCTCAATTTCCATGCATTCATTTTTTTTGACTCTAGAACTACTCTTTCTTTATGTGGTGTTGTATTTGATTTCTGACACTTAATTAATGTGTATTTTTTTTGTTTCTCAGGGATTTGTCCTTCAATCACTTGAGTCGTCTGGAGGATTGGGTGTTCGCTGGTCTTAGTCTCCTGCAGAGTCTCAATTTAGGGGACAATCAAATCTCACACCTGGGAGAAGGAGTGTTCAGCAGCCTGGCTAATGTCCGCACACTGTAAGATTACCCACAAACCCCTGCTGTCTTTCATTGACCTTATTTTTCATGTACGAGCGGGTGCAGCCATTGTAATCTTTTTAACTTCCGGTCTTATTCACTTCCATTGATTTTTAGATGTTAAAAACAGCTCATTATGTTGCAAACATTGATATTTTCTTATTATAGTATTCTACTTGTTATCTATAGTCATGAACCAACTTGATTGTAAAGCAACTAGTTTGGCCGTATTTGGCCGTTTATTAATACTAGTCATTTCTCTCATAGGCCACTGAATCAAAAGTTCTAAAATAATCATAAAAACAAGCGCATTGCAGAATAAGGTCAATATTATACAGATGGTGTTCAGTAACATTGAGGATCTGATAGTCTCTTTCCAATAGTTTTATCTGAGAAAAATAATTTTATGTGAACAAAAATATTAGAGTTGTCACAACAAAGCGGTAAAATAAGTTAGGGTTAACTTTACTTTTTAACTTGACAATTTTATTAACCCCCCCAGTTTACTGCTTGCAAAGTAGTATTTGCCCAAAAAACAGTTATAATAATGATGATTATAATGATTAAAGCTTTAATTTCAGAATAAGGTCAATATTATACAGATGATGTTCAGTAACATTGGGGCTCTGAGAGTCTTTCCAATAGTTTTATGTTTAGAAAAAAAATCACGTGAGCACACCGGCGTTGTCACAACAAAACTTTAAAATAAGTGCCCACGATTCTTAAAAGTACTTGAATTTCAAACATGAATTGAAGACCTGGAAAGTACTTGAAAACAAACACAAGCTTGAATTTTAAGTTGATGATGTTATAACAATTGTACTGGGCTGCTTTCAAAAACAGATTTTTTTTTTTTTGAAATTTTGAAATTTAAATCTTATACAAATACAAAGCACTATGACAAATAATGCATTTTATCAATATTTCAGAAACCACATTTGAATATTACCAGTAGTGAATTAAGTTTATTGTATTGTCACATTCAAAACATCATCATTACGATGACATTTTAAACAGCACATCACTGGAAAACACCCATAGACACTCATTCACACACATACACTACAGGCAATTTTATCTTACCCAATTCACCTATAGCGCATGTCTTCGGACTTGTGGGGGAAACCGGAGTACCTGGAGGAAACCCATGCGAACTCGAGGAGAACATGCAAACTCCACACAGAAATGCCAGCTGACCCAGCCGAGACTCGAACCGGTGAACTTCTTGCTGTGAGGTGTCAGTGCTACCCACTGTGCTACCACGTCACCCTAGTTTACAACTTGCAAAGTAGTATTTGTAAAAAAAAATAATAATAAAAGAAACGGTAATAATAATGATGATTTTAAAGGAATAATTACACAGTTGTTCTTCCATATATTAGTTTAAACAGAACTTTAATGGAATTTCATCATGCCAATTAAGTTGAAAATATTTTTGACTAAAATGTGTTTTAACTATTAACATGCAATATGGAAAATATCTCATTATAGTAATATTTTATAAATGTAAATGTTTAAATTAGCAATAATTGCATTCAATATTAGTCAAAATTGAATGTTACATATAAAAATGTATACTTTCTTTTTTTTATATATATATATATAACAACTCCATTCCCCAACAATTTAACCCCTTACAGATGAGGAAATTGGAAAAAAAAATTAAATAAATAAATAAACAATATATCGAAGTAATAAAAAAAAAATCGAAGTAAAGTTACTTCCAAGAGTTACATTGTAGTTGCATCAAATTACATTAATAATAGGCAGGGCTTGACGTAAACTTTTTTGATCACCAGACACTGTGGCTAGTAGATTTCCATCATCACTAGCCACTTGGCATTTTCACTTGCCACAATTTTTTTGTTGGGAAAATATATTTATATGCATAAATTTGACTTTGACATGCTAAAATTACTTTATTTAGATTTTGTGTTATGTCCACATACCTCCTCAATTATTTTACTTTTTGTATGTGTTGTATATGAGCTTGCTCAATGTGCATGAGCAAATGGGTTGTGTCGCATTACAGTTAGTTTTTATTTCACATGACTTTCAGGGCTCAGAATTAAGGATTTACCAAATTATCTGTGACCACACCAAACATAAATAAATAATTATTTCTTAGCCACAATTTTTTAATGTGTCAAAACAAGCAAAATATAGCCATATACATCCACTTTTCAATTTAACAACAACAACAACAAAAAATTTGACTTTTAAAAAAAGAACTATTGTCATGTATCTAAAATATGTACAGTAGTCTGTCCTGGCTAAAGGTCCCAGATCACCAGTTAACTACACATAAACAGGGAGTTAATCTAATATCAAAGCAATGCTATTGTAAAATAAATGATAATTAAACCATATTAACAAAATTAACTGTAAGCAAAAGAAAGCAGGTAAAAAAATACCGTGAGTGATAATAAAAGGATGATCACGCGCACATGGTTAATGTCAGGCCTTTTAATAATCTGTTGAAGGAATAATTCATGAAAGCAGTGACTGCTGCTGCTTATAAAAGAATTTGTTTTTTAATCTCTGGCTCTTGAAAGCAGCAGGACTGTGGGTGCACAATTATCGCTTTTTGTCCAGTATATTTCAAAGAGAACCGATCCCATCAGTTGCATTTCCTCTAGGTACGGTTTGCTTCACGCAAGTGCCAGTGGCGTGCACTTTTTAACAGTGGCGAGCGCTTTATAACAGTCTTGCGCATCACATCACATAGTATGCGCTAGTGATCATCCTCCTAATCGGTATTCACCTTTTTTTGCTCACGCGAACACAGTTATTTTTCTCAGTCATGCTGCTTCTCGATTCTAAGACCACATTTGCACATATATTGGGCCATCTCTATTATCGTACCCTGCTTTTAAGAAAACTACAATGTAAAAATTATTGTCAACCAGCCAAAGGGGCTAGTGGGAGTGTCTGTCTAACCCACCACAGCTGAAATATACCTGCATTTGGCAGGTTGGTGGGTGTTAATGTCAAGCCCTGATAATAGGTTAATTAAACTCTAAATGTACATCTCTAAAAATCTTGTAATACTTCATTTGTAGACATGCAGTCATTTTTACATTATATAGACTTGTTTAAGTTTCTGAACCTTTGGAAGACCTTCCATTTATATGTTTTTTTTTTTTTTTTTCTGTAAAACTACTGATTTGTCTGTATTTTATCTCATTACATTTAAAACCAATATGTGCTCTCAGATGAATTCAAAGCAGGTGTGTTAATGTGTGTACAGCTCCTCTAGAAAATAGATGTAGATTCTAGCTATATAATTGCTAACATGCAGTCCATCCCATTCGTTTTGCCCTGTATGAATCCTTTTAGTTTAGCTTCTGCAGTTCAGCTCACCCCGTAGAAAAAGCACATTCAAACATGCCCGTCCCTCATACCCACCGCTCTGTCCTTTTGGCACAGTTGTAAAGAGATGTCAGCCTTTTACAGCCAGCAGTGCGTGAAGACACTCTCACAATACTCCCACATACCAGCCTGTCCATACAAAACCTCCTATTATACATGAAACGCATACAAGCTGCTGTAGAGACCTACGACCTCAATTCTATGTATGCAAAACTGCAATTTCTCAAAGAAAGCAGGTTGCAGCTCTGACATTTTAGATTAATCACAGGAAACATGTTCAACGCTGCAGCGGTCGGATGTTTTGCTATAATTCTGATGGTTGTCTTTTGTTTGTTTGTTTTCTCCAGGAACATTCGCAATAATGAGATATCCCTTGCCATCGAGGACTTCATTGGCATGTTTGTGGGTTTGAAGAGGCTGAATTCACTGTAGGTTTTTTTTTTCCCTGTTGGTGGATATGAGCCCAATTTTTTTTATTGTACTTGACATGAGCATTTGTGTGTGTTTTTCAGTGTTTTACAGAATAATAAAATCAGGACCATCACTAAGAGAGCTTTCGAGGGTCTGATGGAGCTAGAGCATTTGTGAGTCTCTTTTAGCCTTCAGTATTTCTTTATCTTTCATTCCTGATCTCACAAATCCAGAAGTTATGTGTACACATCAAAAAAGAATTCAACTGGAGGACCTTTTTACCTTTTTATTAAATGTTTAAAGGTGAAAATATTAAGAAAGAAACCTATGAAATGTTTAAAATTTGATTATATTGCATGGTCAATTAATTAAATGGAAAGTTGATGTCAAATATGCACTATGAAGAATACGGCTATTCCATCAAATGTTGTTTTTTAACCTTTATGAAGTTAAAATATTGGAATTGTGCCGTCTTAAAGTTAATATAAACATGTCTGAAAACATGACACCTGTTTTAGACAAAAATATATTTTTCTATAGCTATTTAAAAGGAAGTTCTTTTTTTCTTGAGCATTTTCATATCCTATAATTATCCTTTTTTAGACAATTTTATTTTTAATAACTATTAAAAATTAATATATACACAGTTGTTATAATGTTTGTGCTTGAATATTACCCACGACTTTATGCAGAAAAACACAGTTAATCCACCGACTTTAATCCACCATTTAAATGTGTTCTTCAGGGATCTGAGTAAGAATGGCATCATATCTATTCACCCGGACGCTTTCACTCATTTAAAGCTTAAAACACTGTAAGTGATTTATTTTTATTTGACTATACATATTGTATTTCATTAGCTATGTGGTAATATAATATATTTGCACTGTGCTCTTCCTCAGCGATCTGAACAGCAGCAGTCTCCTGTGTGACTGTCAGCTTCAGTGGTTGGGCCAGTGGTTGATTGACAGCCGCTTCCAGCAATCCTGCACCGCTGTCTGTGCTCATCCCGCCTCCCTGGCCGGATCTAGTGTGCTTGCTGTTAAACCAGAGGAGTTTGTCTGCAGTTAGTGAATACTTTTTTTCATAACACTGTAATTTAAAGGATTAGCAACCCAACAATTTAATTTAGGATATATTTTACTGACCCATATTCAGTTTTAATCCCCAGAGAGTTTCGTTCATCTTTGGAACACAAATTAAAGGTGACTTATTATGCCCCTTTTACAAGATGTAAAATAAGTCTCTGATGTCCCTAGAATGTGTGTGTGAAGATTCAGCTCAAAATGCCCCCTCAAAATTGTTTTTAGAACTCTTGGCCCGTTTCCACTGAGTGGTACAGTACGGTACGGTACAGTGCAGGTTAGCACGCGTCACCTTTATCAGGCTTGTATTTCCTCTGCCAAAAGGGTACCAATGGAACGTGGTGTACGACTGAAAGTTTCAGTCGACGTCATTCTTTCTCGAGGAAATGTCAAAGTAAAGCTGTACGGGTCGTTCACATATCAGAGAAATGAGAAACACTTCTGACAAAACAGATGTTTATACACATAAATACTTGTATATAAATGTTCATTACTAATCTTTCTATGTACAGGATTTGATTATAACTGCAGATCAATGATCTGTGCGAAATAGCCTACTGTAACGTCTGCAATTATATGAAGTAAATAATTAAAAAATATGAAATATATTAAAACATACAGACCCTTACTGTCTCCTTCAAAAACAACACGCAACGTATAGCCCACAGTCAGTGCAAACCTCTCCTCTGTATCATTAATCTTCACCAGCACATGTAACCTCTGTTAGAAAGTAATTCCATCATTCCAAGTTCATAATAGTCCAAAAGGTGATGATAATACTTAAACATGGCAGTTTGTTCATCTTTAAGGTTGCTGAAAGAATCATTTGCTCCCTTGTTTTTTCTGACGTCTCCTTTGCTTTTTCACACTTCACTATCACGTTTGTCCGTTTCTGAAAGGATGTCAGAAGCACTTCAATAATCACATGCACATTATTATCATGAGCTCAAGAACCACTTGCACTTTAGACAGCCTTGTAAACAACTAAATTTAGGGAAGTTTAGGGTAGATTCTGCACCTCTTAGGTTAGTTTAAGCTCGGGTCGACCACAGCTCGTTAGTATAAGTATATATTATTATGGATCCTGTCTAAACGTATAAGTAGTTTTATTTATACAGTTTCTTCCAGCTACTATTTGTTTCACTTTCTTCACTTTTAAATATAAATAAAAAAGAAACAGAAAAGAAATAAATAGGTTTTGTTTTAATTAAATTGAATGGTGAGCATGGACCCAAACAAAGAGCTTTTCAGAATATCAAAATGCAGTCAGAGCAGTTAGAAATAATTATAGTCTGATAATTTAGCAATGAAACAAAATAATAATAAATGTCGATTTCTTAAGTGGTTAAACAGAAAAGCTTTTTTTCTAATACTGCCTCAGAAAGTGCGTTAAACTTTTGGTAGACAAGTAGACAGTTGGCTGCTTCTCACTCTGTCTATGCTAATGAGGGAGATATCATCACTAATTTTAGGCTTTCAACCTTCACTGACGTACAAAAGGAGAATGTCAATCATAGAGTTTCTTCAGACTATTTTTATGAAGTGTTTATATATATATATTTGTATATGTGTGTATATATATATATATATATATATATATATATATATATATATATATATATATATATATATACCATTAAGACACATTTTGACAGATAACTGTTTAAACCCTTATAAAATAGATTTTTGCATAATTGGTCAGTCATCGTTTTGATAAAATGCGAGAGCTCCCTCATCCGCCATAGACCGCAACAGTCCAGAGACATTTGTAGTACTGAAAAAGAACAAAAAACATTCCACATGACTTAGTGGTTCAACTATAAAACTATGAAGCTTTAAAACATTCATGTGCCAAAAATCAGCAGAAACGACTGCATCTGGACAGGGTGGGAGTTTACATTGGGGCAATACTTTGCTTGCATGTTGTACGGCTGACTCTATTGCCAATACATTGTATTGCTCGAAGCAAACACAAGCTGTTAATTGATGTGGGAGAAAAAATATAGGTGAACAAAGTGATATTTACATTTTTGTCTGGGGAGGTTCAACCAGCTCTCCAGTTTTATCTAAAGTATCTTAATTTGTGTTCTGAAGATGAATAAATGTCTCAGAGGGTTGGAAGGACAAGAGGGAATAATTAATAACAAAAGTACATTTTTTGGGGAACAAACTCATTAATGCATTACTATTGGCTTCATTTTATGCCATTAATAAAGCTTTTTGTAGCATTAATATGTTGTTATTATGTTTCCTTTGCAGGTGATTTTCCTAAACCCCAGATTACGGCTCATCCCAAGACTGCTGTTGCTTTACGAGGGACAAATGTCACTCTGAACTGCTCTGCCTTCAGCAGCAGCGACTCTCCCATGAGCACGGCCTGGCGCAAAGATGGAGAGGTGCTGTATGAAGCTCAGGTGCAGAACTACGCTCGCTACCAGGACCAGCGCCTCCTCTACACCACCGTACTCCATCTGCTCAACGTCAATTTCACAGACGAGGGCCAGTACCAGTGTGTGCTCTCCAACCATTTCGGCTCAAACTACTCCACTATGGCCAAGCTCACTGTTAATGGTTAGTACATCACTACATTTATTTGATTAACCTTTTAAATGAGTCTAGATGAGGTGTTTTGTTATATGACTGGTTTTATTTTACATTTGTGTATATTTATAATTTATGATCAAATCGTAGTTGTTTTAGCAACTTACAAGTTGTGTATGCCACTCACTTTGCAGAAAAACAAACAACGTTTTAAGTGATGGCATTGCTTGTGTGATAAAGCCTATTAGTAATGACATTAGAGTTTTGTTTATGAAAGAAAAAGCAGTTAAACTATTTCATCTTTTTTTTTAGGGTCTTCAAAAGTCTTAATGTCTTAAATCTCAAAAACTAAATTTTAGGCCTTCAAAAGTCTTACATTTTCTGAAGTATTCTGTTGTAGGTCTTAATCTTTTTTCCTTGTTTCCTTTGTTCACGTATAGCTACCCAATCTGGTCAATACCCATACAATCACCAAAAATTCATCTTAATAAAACCTTTAACGTTTCATTTAAAAATTCTTTTAAAACTTTTTACCATAATGGTTTAATTATTTTTTCTCTACAATAGCATTTGTTTAAACAGGGTGTCCGCCGGGTCTTAAAGTATTAAAAGTTGATAAATCATTTCTAAGAAAATTAAGGCCCTTAAAGGGTATTAAATTCTTAATCACGTTTTTACGAGGTCTTAAATTTTGTTCAAGCATTGTCCAAAGTGTTTGACTCCAAAACAGCATAAATGTATTTATTTTCCTCCTAATATTAACAATGGCGTGCTCGATCCACGCGATTGGTTCGGGCCGGGGCACACCAAGCAATTGAATGATTCATAAACACTGTTGCTTTTTTAGATGAAGCAGCATTCTTGAATGAATGGTTTGAATGAGATAAGTCTTATCTCTTACGTCCGATTCACACGAAGCTTCAGCGTCAACGCTTGACCGAGAGCATGTCTGAAGTTGGGGCTGACGCGATCATCATGGCAGCGTCAACCAATTAAATTAGTCCACAATCGGCTACTGTCTGAGCTGGGGTATTTGCATAAAGCTGTCTGATTGGCTGACACTTCCGTTGGTGCTTGAAAAGTTGAGAAATTCCCAACTTTTGAAGTGGCGGTTCCACAATTCAGTTCGGCAATACTTGACATGACGCCCTATGTGAATGGGGTGTTACATGGTGTTTTTAGTGTGATGTTTTCTACTACAGGCCTACAGCAGTGCAAAATAGCACACCAAGCAAAATAGTTATAATTAATAAAATTCAGATAATAATAATAATGTAATATAATTTTGTCTACTAGTGTTGTCAGAAATAGGGATGTTTTGATAAGTATTGATATTGGAATAATTAAAACAATGCGATTTTAGTTTTTTATTAGTGTCGATTGTTTCCTGGCAGTATGAAAAATTTTATCGAATATCAATATTTCTCAAGGTATCTTATGGAAGTTAGAAATTTCAGTATTGTGAAAAAACCATTGTCTAAATCACAACATGCCATCTTGCAGCTCGTTTTTTTCTTTTTTCATACATCCAGAAATCTTTCCCTAATACTGAGACTCTTTTTGTGAGATTTTGAAATTGTATGATGCATTGAGAAAAAACTGCAATTGTAATTACAGTTTCTTATTGTGTTTGTGTGTGTGAGAGAATGTGTTGGATATTCAATTCAATTTCAATTCAATTCAATATTCAGATGATTGAGTGCTCACTAATGTCTATGGAACAGTATTATAGTTAGTATTTGCATTTTCTTAGTTTTGCATTAAGATTTTCATGCCCAAAAGTGATCGTTAAGACTTTGCTAACCTCTGTGTAAAGCTGCTTTCTCACAGATGTGTGTTTTTGATCTAGTGTTTGATCTGAATAATGAAAAAGACACGATTATTGTAAATTTAAGAGAACAGCAGAAGCTACACCACCGCTAAAGCAGCAAGAGCACAGAAGAACATTATTGTTGGAATCAGTTTCTTGAAATGACAATTATGCAATCATCTGCACTTTTGTGCTGAAGTATTGCTACAGCACTATCATTTGATAAGAAGATTCGCATTAGTTCGTTTTTTTTCTTGCCTTATATACCCTCATTTCTCCATGGTTGTTTTCAGAGCTCTGTCAGTTTAATATTCCACGTCTGTTGAACAAGCATAACAGCCCTCTGGGATGCTGACCTCAGCAATGTAATTATTCTGTTTATATGAGTTCATGATACCGATGAAAGAGCGGATTTGTAACCCAATAACAGAGTATTACAAAAACAGAAGCATGATTCACAAAGCAAACACGGTAAATGGAAATGCCGCTGTTTTAAGGGTTTGATAGGCCATTAAATTACATGTTTTGTACTGTATGTTTAATCAGAAGATCAATTCGGCTGTCACATACAAGTAGAAAATTATGTTAATATTAGTGTTACATAACATTAGCAATGTATTTGCTTGTAAGGCAGCTTATACAGTGTATTGCATTTATTTTATGCCCTTACTACGTATTGTAAAAGGTAGAATAACAGGAATAATACTTTTATGTAAGTAATGAAACTTAATATTTATAATAATTAAATATCAGAATCAGAAAGAGCTTTATTGCCTCGTTCACACATACGAGGAATTTGTTTTCGTGAAAGAGCTTTTACAGTGCAACAGCATTACAGAGACAGGACAAAAAACAGATAATAAATATATTTAAAAAAAAAAAATACAAGTAAGTAGTGAATCCAAATATACAAATTGACAAGTGTATGTACAGCTATTTACTATATACAATGTTATATGTGCACCTGTTATGTGCAAATTGGCATGTAAAGTGTGTTGTTAAATAAGTATATATGTGTATAAAAGTGTACAGCAAGTAAAGATGTTGGTTCCACAATTATTATCATCAAGTGTTCATGAGATGGATTGCCTGAGGGAAGAAACTGTTTCTGTGTCGGGCTGTTCTGGTGCGCAGTGCTCTGTAGCGTCGACCAGAAGGTAAAAGTTCAAAGAGGCGGTGTGCTGGGTGTGAGGGGTCCAGAGTGATTTTGGGAGCCCTTCTGCTCGCTCTGGATAAGTACAGTTCTTGGGTAGGAAAGGTTGTAGCAGTGATTCGCTCGCTATTCGATGTAGTCTTTAGAGATCGTATTTAGTAGCTGAGCTAAACCAGACAGTTATTGATGTGCAGATGACTGATTCAATGATGGAGGTGTAGAACTGTTTCAGCAGCTCCTTTTGGAGGTTAAACTTCCTCAGCTGACGAAGAAAGTACAGCCTCTGTTGAGCTTTTTTGACAATGGAGTCAATGTGAGTGTCCCACTTCAGATCCTGAGAGATGGTTGTGCCCAGGAACCTGAATGACTCCACTGCTGCCACAATGCTGTCCATTAAATTATTGTTTTTCTAATGAAGTAAATAGCAGCATAAAAATATGTTTCTGCCGTGTTTCGGCACAATTTAAGCCCTGGTCCTCGACCACCGGGCCACGGACCGGTACTGGGCCGTTGATCAATTGGTACCGGGCTGCACAAGAAATCATTAATAATTTCCGTTTTATTTATTATCGAAGTCTAAACGATATTTTATTTTGAGAAATCTTTTATTTAAAAAAAATTACCGTATTCTCTTGCTTAGATCTCCACCACTTGAGCGCCCAAATTTAACCCACAAGCAGCAAAATGAGGAAGAAACAGACGTCTTTGGAAAGTTTCTTTGCTAAGGGGAAAAGGCCCAGTGAAGGACCCGCGAACTGCCAAGGAATAGATCCGCAACCCATTTGTCAACAAATCAGGTGAATCCAGCATGTCTGTGCAAGAAGATCAACTGCTGGAAATTGCAAATGACGGCTGCCTTTTAGTGGCCATTTGCATATCCCATCTTTTCTAGAGTTCACGCAAGTTCGTTATTTCCAATGGAGGCGTGCGAGTTGCGTGTGCTGCCGGCGTGACGTGCTTGCGCCTTCCAAACACCTAGTTGAATGAATGCTGCACCGCGAGATTTGTGACCAGAACTGACCGATCCGCTTCAGCTTGTATGGAATATACACATTTCGGTAGACTATCCTAGACACAAACAGAGCACCCAAACGCTGCAGTGCTTTGTCATTTTCTTCATGAGGATAACGGCAATGTTTTGTCAGCAACCTACGAACCATACACCCCGCCCCCCAATTGGTCTGTGGCAAAATTATCAAGCACTGATAGGTTTGCGGTGAGGTTGGGGACATATATCATAATATTTGGGTTTAACGCCATCTTTTTTTCAAAAATAATTTGTACTGTGGCGCAGTTAAATTGGAAGAAATCATGGTAATCTAATGATTTTTTTTTTTTTTGTTTGTTTGTTTTATGGTTACTTGAGTTTTACAAGAATAGACTGGCTATATCTGGACTTTCTGGCATTGCTTGTGGAAATAACTCATTAATTGCTTTTTCCCCCAGAGCTCCCGACCTTCCTGAAGACGCCCATGGACCTGACCATCCGCACCGGGACTGTCGCGAGGTTAGAGTGTGCTGCAGAGGGACACCCGACACCCCAGATCGCTTGGCAAAAAGACGGCGGTATCAATTTCCCTGCTGCTCGCGAAAGAAGGATGCACGTCATGCCAGACGATGACACTTTCTTCATCGCTAATGTGAAGGCAGAAGATATGGGCGTCTACAGCTGTACAGCCAAAAACGAGGCAGGCAGCCTGTCAGCCAATGCCACTCTTACTGTGCTAGGTATAGTATTCGATTCATTTTGACAGTTTGTTTACTTTTAATAAATAATATCAGTTTTTTTTTTTTGGTTACTGAAAATGGCACACTGTCACACTTCTGCTCTCAAAAAGTCCATTTACTAAAAAAAGCATGTTTTGACTCCAACATTTTCATCACGTAAGCATTAAAAGCTTAGAAGAGAACAATTTATCAACATGATCCATCACAACTGACATTATTGAGCAGCTTTATATCTAATCATCAAATTCATCTTAGACATATTGTGGAAGTAAACTCGTTCTGTGATTATTTTAGGAATTCTGCTTCATTTGCTCATGGGTAAATGATTAGTGAGTAACAAATTGCAGTAAAAAACTTTGCTTACAAATTTGTATGTTTATGGCAATGCATTAAAATAAATATAAAAGAAAATACTATTTTGCCACATTAAGCAACATAATATGCTGTTTTTATGGCTAAAATCAATGCAAATGAATGAGGCAGGAAGTCTCAAAACAATTAGGTTACAATTGCCACACCCACTCTTACCTGAGAAATAAGGTGAATAAATGTAAAATAAGAATAGAAAACCAAACACGCTACGTTGCACATTAATATAATAATGTTTCAAATCACTAAAAAGGTTTCCGATTCCAAATGTAAACCATTTTGAGAGTGTATTTCATGCATAAATGTAAAACACTTTATCTATAGTAAGATCCTATTAATATCACCACCCCTTCTGGGTATTCTTACACATACAGTATCTAAATATTGACGCAAGCAGATTATGTTAGGAAGAATTTAAGTGAATGGCAAGTGCTCAAAACACTGCTTATTTGAATGAACTGTCTATTGAGAACTATAGTGTAAGTGTGACAAATTTATTTAGTTTTATTTGCGTTTTTCAGTTTTTGAAGCACCTGGCATAAGTTTTCAGATGTGCACATATTTTCTTTAAAGGGATTCTTTAATGCACCTTTTTACAAGATGTAGAACAAGTTTAGAGTGTGTATATGAAGTTTCAGCTCAAAATACCACACATATAATGTTTTATAACTCTAACAATTTGGCTTTGATTCAGATTCTGCCATTTTGGTGACTGTCACTTTAACTTCAAATGCGATTGCGCTCTTTTCAAAAGAGGGCGGAGCTACAGATGCCTATGTATGACCAAAGTGGCAGATTCAAAACAGGATTAAAGCTATCTCGGTTAAAACTAATGGCAGATGGCTGCTTCTCACTTAGGGCTGTTTATGCTAATGAGGGTGAGATCATCACTAGTGACCCCCCCCCCCGATGACATGTACAAAGAATAAATGTCAGTTAAAGTTTTTTTATAGACTATTTATCTAGTGTGATTATAAAAAATTGAATTAATTTTTACCAGTCGAGGCTGGCTATATTCACACACTGTTCACATAACTGTTTAAACTGCTTATAAAATAGATTTTTGCATAGTAGGTCCTCTTTAAATGGATTTTTTTATTTGACAGAAACTCCATCCTTCCAGCGCCCTCTAGAGGACCGTAATGTTGCCCGAGGAGAGACTGCTGTCCTCCAGTGTATAGCCCGTGGTAGCCCTGCCCCTCGCCTTAATTGGACCAAAGACGATGCCCCGTTGGTTCTAACAGAGCGTCACTTCTTCGCCGCAGCCAATCAGCTCCTTATAATTGTTGATGCGGGACCTGCTGACGCCGGGAAATACACATGCATCATGTCTAACACGCTCGGCACTGAACGTGGCCATATCTACCTCAGCGTCTCACCCTCGGCCAACTGTGACCCAGCGAGCAGCGTTTACGGGCAGGATGGATGGACAACTGTTGGCATTGTTGTGATGGTGGTCGTTTGCTGTGTTGTCGGCACCTCACTTGTATGGGTCATAGTCATTTACCATATGAGGAGGAAGAGCGAGGACTACAGCATTACAAACACAGGTCAGTGGACAGCATCAGTGGAAACTATTTAAAACGATACACATTTTTAAAGCAGTTGGTTAGATTAAATTTAATGGCTAGTAGCAGGGCTTGACATTAACCTTTTTGATCACTAGCCACTTAGGCTAGTAGTTTTCCAACATCACTAGCCACTTGGCATTTTCACTAACCACAATTTTGTTTTTGGGAAAATATATTTTATATGCATAAATTTGACTTTGACATGCTAAAATTACTTGATTTAGATTGTGTTATGTCCACATGCCTGCTCATTCATTTCACTTTTTGTATCGTGTATGAGCTTGCTCAATGAGTTTGAGCAAATGCGTCATGGTTTCATGGTGTCGCATTACAATTAGTTTTTATTTTCACATGACTTTTCAGAGCTCAAAATTAAGGATTAACCAAATTTATCTCTGACCACACCAAACATAAATTAATAATTATTTCTTAGCCACTCATTTAAATGTCAAAACAAGCTAAATATTGCTGTATACTATACTTTTTATGTTACAAAACATTTCTTTAAAAAAAAAAAACTAAAAATTGACATTTACAATTGACACATAAATGGGGAGATTAATCTCATATTAAAGCAATTTTATTGTAAAAATGATAAACCATATTAACAGTAATAACTAAGCGAAAGAAAGCAAGTGAAAAACACACCGTGTGTGATAATGAAAGGATGATCACGCGCACAAGGTTAACGTTAGGCCTGTTGATAATCTGTTCAAAGAATGGTTAAAGCGAAAGCAACCAGTGCTGCTTACAAAAACATAAATCTGGAGCTCTTGAAAGCAGCAAGACTGTGGGTGCATGAGAATAACTCTTTGTCTAGTCTATTTGAAAGAGAACCGATCGCACCAGTTGCGTTTCTAGGCACTGTTGCTTCACGCAAGGAAACGGGAGCATTTTAAACAGTCGCGTGCATCACATCAGCTGTGAGCTAAATTCGGTATTTACCTGCTTTCTTTTGCTAGCACGAACACAATTGTTTTTGTCAGTCCTGCTGCTTCTCGATTCTAGGATTGCATTTTGCACGCATGTTGGGTCATCTTTACTGTCGATCCCTGCTTTTAAGAAAACTACAATTTAAAAATGATTTAACCCACCACAGCTGAAATCTACCTGCATTTGGCAGGTTGGCGGGTGTTAATGTCAAGCCCTGGCTAGTAGTATTTTTTTTTTTGTAGTTTTAATGGCATGATGGTAATTGTTAGTAGAGCTGTCATGATCATGAAAGCGTGGTTAGCTAATAGTTTTGAGACACAATTAAATACATTATTTGTTCATGTTAAAGAAACATAAGGTTTACATAAACATAAACAAGGTTTTTCTTGCATTTAGCAGAATATAAATATGCTCATTTGTAAAATTTTACTTTGTTTTAAATGGATTGCAAGTATTGTTTAACATTCAAAGAATTAAGTTAAATAGTGTACCTAATTTGTAAAATAATAATTCTTTTGCATATATCTTGTACACACAGCTGCTAAGGTAAAAAATTGAGACCACATTTCAATTTATAGTCATGTGCTTAAGTAAAACAATTGTTTTTTTCTTCATATTTCTCATGATGCTTATTCCTAATCTAAAAAAAAAATACATTGAAATTTGTAAGAAATGTTATCAGACCTTTAGAAAATAAAATAAATATTTAAAAAAAATTAAATTCAAAATATTGAATTTACAAAATATCTACAGTTTGTTAAATGTAATGTTATATATTTTAAATAATGTCAAGTATGTTTTGTATATAATAGTATTCATGTTTATACCATATGCAACAAAACCAGCGCTACCTTAATACTTTACATGCTAGACGTTAACAGTTAATATACAAAAAAACAGACTTTTAATACTTAAATTTTGTGAACTTCTGCAAAAAAATAGCAATTATTATGTAAATATTTCTCTGTGTATCAGATGAGATGAACCTACCAGCAGACATTCCCAGTTACCTGTCGTCTCAGGGCACACTGTCAGAGCCTCAGGAGGGCTACAGTAACTCAGAGAATGGAAGCCACCAGCAGCTCATGCCCTCTCATGCTAACGGTTACATCCATAAAGGCACCGATGGTAAGATATGTGCTGAGTGTTCATTTCTTCATAGAAATCATGTTTTCTACATGCATCTTTATAAAGGATATACAGTATAACACTAGGGATGGGTGATACAGATTTTATCATGATGTTTTCTTGTATGTATTGCGATAACGATATTATGATAATAATTCATATGTATCCACTCAGACAAAAAAAGAAGAGAAAATCTTTTAAGAAAAGTAGTTTTATTTCATTTAAACCCTTCTGCAGGGGTGGGCAAACTCGGTCCTGGAGGGCCGGTGTCCTGCACAGTTTAGCTCCCACTCTGATCAAACACACCTGCTTCTAGATAGTTAGTGATCTTGAAGACACTGATTAGCATGTTCAGGTGTGTTTGAGTAGAGTTGAAGCTAAACTATGCAGGACACCGGCCCTCCAGGACCGAGTTTGCCCACCCCTGCCCTTCTGGATGCCCACTGTCATGCAGATCTCAATCATAATCAAACACACTAAAGCAGCTAGTCACGCGTTTCAGAATCTTCTAAAATACACAAGCAGATTTGCAGAAGAAGGTTAGAAATAAAGTTTGCAGGACAGAGGGCAGAGTTTGAGACCTCTGAAACAGTATTGCGAGCATACAATAAAATGTTATAGATTTACTTTATACTGGACGCTAGAGGGCGCCCTCATAATCTCCATTTATACATTACTGAAGAGAAGACATCAGCTATAACTACTGGACAGAAAAGAGAGTAAAAATAATGTAGATGTAAATCCATATATGGATCAAACATGAAAAAAAAAAACTATTATAATCTAATTCTTGGCAATATATAGATTATTTGTGTTCTTTAAGCAATCCTGGCTGTTATATAAGCTTAATGTATATTTATAATGCAATGCTAATTGACCTAGCCTTAATCACTGTATTAATTACTACAAAATATCCAGATTATTGAGACATTAAACCATGTCTGGTCTAGGGTTGGGCAATGTTGTCCAATTTGACATCGTACCTTGTCTAATATGAAACATCGCGATGGAGGATGGCATTGTCATCGTAGGCGGCGGTGAATTAATTATTTCTGAATAATAATGAATTCATAATGAATTAATTATTTGTAGCCTACCGTTTCAACTACTTGACCTGCATGGTCTTAGTTTTACCCATAACCAAATCATTAATGAATAAATATAAGTTACACACAAATTACCACCTGTCAATCACTTTTTCCCCAGGACTCTGGCATGAATAGGCAGAGAGATCGGTGTTGTTATAATGGCGTCGACAAACTTGTTTGGTAAAAAGGTGCACAACCAACAGGAACCAACGAAAAGTATCTGAGGTTTTCGCTAAAATTACAAAGTACAAGCATGAAAGCGAAACATTGAAGCAGTGTACTGACCCTCTGACACTCTGGACCCGGTGTCTCGAGTGCATGACAGTGTCTGTGTGCGTGTGTGTGGTCACGTGATGTGCGTTTTCAGTAGTAGTGTGGACTGAGGGCTGTTCAGAAATGCTAGGTGAAACGCCAGAGTGGAAATGGACCGTTTTCGTTCTAAAATGGCATTTTAAAACTAAGACGTATTCGTGTAAACGGGGCCTAAGTGTGTATTTTTCGCGAGCGGATTTGCGATGGGGGCGGAGGATCGCCAACTCTAAACTGGTCACAAAATGAATTGCTTCAAACAGTCGACTGATGTTACACTATTGCACATGTACTACTATAATAATAATAATAATTTGTTGCACTCACCGAGTTGTGGTTTTATCATATTGTGATAAGTCAAAGCTTTTTTTATCGTGGGGAAATTAGGGTTGTCGCCATACTGGAATTCGGTCCTAATCAATACTGCAATTTTAAAAACGTAAATTTCCCGATAACATTTTAGCACGTTCTCAAACACCACTGATTTGCCATTGTGTGCATGTGCTCAACAAAAATGACAATGAAGGTCATCAGTTCACCGCTGTTTACTAAGTGTAACCACAGATACAGGTACGCTGGAACGTTTTAAAGCCACGTAGATCAGCTGGTTTGTCTATAAGCTGACATATGAACGATGCACTGATGAATCGTGGCTTGAAAACACTCCAGTGTTCCTGTATCTGTGGTTACACTCAGTAAATAGTGGTGAATTTGGTGAACTGATGACCTTCACGGCCAATCACAGTCATTTCTGTTTAGCATGTGAACACAATGGCAAATTAGCGCTTTTTAAGAATGTGCACAAATAAAATAAACGTTTTTAAAATTCCAGTATCGTGACAACACTAGCGGAGATTAAAACTGGTACATTGCAAATGATAAGATATTGCTCATCTCTATATAATACTATCTTGTTGTGTCCAAACAGGAGTATGTTATGGTGAAGTAAGCAGCGATGTTGATCCAGATGCCAATGGAATGCTGGGTAGTCGTGTAGGCTCTTTCTTTGCTGGACGTAACAGCTTCCATCGGAGTGAACCAAGAGAAGGACAGTCAAATATCCCTAATGGTAGAGTAAAACTTTAATTCATTGATAAATAAATAAATAAAAGTTTAGAATTCACTTTGTCATCTCACTAATTGAGTTTAATGATCTGTATTTGCATGACAAGCTGACCCATGTTTGTGTTTGTAGGAGGAGCGGGCGCTCTTGTAATCTGCTCTGACTGCTACGATAATGCTAATATCTACTCGCGCACACGTGAGTACTGCCCGTATGCCTATCTGACAGAGGATGACCCACTTGTGGCTCAGATTTCTCGGGATGGACGTCAAGAGCGAGATCAACACACTGAGAATTCGGACGCGGTGTTGGAGAGCTTCATAAATCAGCAGAACGCATCAGTGTTTCTCAGCAACCATGAACCACGACTACCAGCATCACAAAACTACAACACTGGTGAGATCAACACTCTACATAAATCAACAACATATTAATGTTTAAATCTCACTTTCTTTTATTATTCCTTTGACCATTTGCTTTCTAAATGAGTGATTTGTCTACCTTAACAACAGTTTTAGATATTAAAGGGATAGTTCACCCTAAAATGTACTTTTTTTAACATTTAAACTTTTATGATTTTTTTTTTTCTGTTGTAAACACAAAACAAGATATTCTGAAGAATGTTGGAAAAAAGCAAGCATTGGATTGGTGGAAATCAATGGCGGTTTTATTTTTATTTTTCAGTTTTCATTATTTGGGTGAACTATCCCTTAATTTTTTCTTAACCATCTTTAAAAAATTTCTAACAAAATTTACTTTGATGTTGATCAAAACAGCATTTCGATTTGTTTATTTGTGGATGAGAAAGCTACGGAGATCCAGAAGAGACATGGTGGGGAAACAATGGGTGGGACGATTTATTTATTTTTTTGCGTTCCCTCGCAAAACTTGTTTCACGAACACTTGTTCACGTTATACTTCAAAATAAAGGTCATTTGCATGTACAGTCAAGCGTGAACCCAACGTATGAATGCATTCACTTCATTAATGCTGTTGATTATGGATGCGTCTTGCAGTGGTTGAGAGTTCCTTACTTCACTTTTAGAGTGAATGCATTAGGAGATTAATGCATCAGGAAAGTGATTACCTATTAAAAAAATTTATTTCGTTAAACATTTTATTAAAAATAAATAGTTTTGCGAGGGAACGCAAAACAACTTGGCGAGGGAGCGCAAAACATCTTTGCGAGATACCTCAAAACAACTTGGCGAGGAAACTCAAAACATCTTTGCGAGATAACGCAAAACAACCTAGCGAGGGAGCGCTAAACATCTTTGCGAGATAACGCAAAAGAACCTGGCAAGAAAACGCAAAACAACCTAGCGAGGGAACGCAGAACTTCTTTGCAAGGGAAGGCAAAACATCTTTTTGAGGGAACACAAAAGCTTAAAAAAATTTATATTTAAATATTTTATCCTCTCACCCATTTTTTTTCTCACCACCACATCCTTTCCAGGTCTTCGTAGAAAAGCGCTATACATGTCTTCATGTTTATATGTCTATATTAGAACATTAAGGCACAATTTTAAAATACAAGTATAGTTGTTTTTTATTATTATTGCTTTTATTATTATTATTATTATTATTATTATTATTATTTAAAAAGGCATTTATGTATTTTAATGTTTTTATATTTATAAAGTTTAATTCCAGTAAAGTTTTAAAACGTTTTTAAAAGGTGTCTCTTGTTGTCAATTTAATTAAAATATAGTAAAAATAAAAAAAACAAAGTGTTCAAAAGGTATTTTAAATATTTATTTAACATTATTAGGAATCTGTTACTTTTAATCAAGCTAATATGTCAGTGTTAAATAAAACTACTAAAAAATAAACAATACAGTGTACACTTTAGTAAAAATTGAACATTTCTACTTTCAATCAATTCTCAAGTAAATCAGAGGTTAGATAAATTCAATTGCAATCAGTTAGTCATTTGTTTATCCAGTCTTCACAGATGATTCAAAGCGTTATGGACAAACCATAGAAATGAATGGGCAGAAAGTGTATAAACACTGCAAATGTTATTCATGCATTCTGTTGTTAGTTATGTATTGTTTGAGTATCGATATCGAAATGTGTGTAATCGTTATAGTCACATCGCTGGATTTGGTTATTTAATAAATATTAAAATATGAACATATTATTTATATATTATTCTATACAATTATTTGTACATGATCATGAGCATGTTATTTTGTTTCATTTTTGTATTTGAATACTGTTAGACTCCACAGAAAACCATGAGGCACTGTATGTTTCACTTTTATCTTCGCTCTCATATTTCTATATGAGTGTAATTTGTTATATTTTATACAGATCATCCCAGTAGAGCTAAATTATTGAAATCTTTCAAAATAGAGCTATTCAAATCACCACAATATATGTCGCAGCAAAACAAATTATTGCAATGTGAGATTATTTTCTGATATCATGCAGCTCTAGTGTGTACCAGCATAAATACAGTTTGGCCCCGTTTACACTGCCAGTTAAATGTGACCCAATTCAGATTTTTTTTGCTCATATTTGACACAGATCGGATCTGTTCTATCATTGTGTAAACACACAAAAAACATGCATTCATGTTCAGAGATCTGTTTCAGGCCTCCTTTATATGTGGAAATAAATCAGATGTAAATCGGATATGTGACAATGCAACTATGATGTAAACATGGATTTATTGTGGCCTTCCGTTTTGGGCGTCATTAAACTTGCGACAGTGTGGTTCATGTCCGCGGTTTAATGATGTAGAAGCAAGAGCGTGTGTGGAGCGGGGTAAACAACAACAACAACAACAACAGAGGAAACATGGAGGAGGAAAGTGGTCAGTGGTCGACGGCAGAAGTTACCTACCTCCTTGCCCTGTGGGCAGTGTCAGTTCAAGATGAGATTAAAGGGTCCTAACAAATCTGTTTGGACACCATATATAAACCATACTGTAGGCGCAAGCTGCGATGACGGCCCTTTCTCTCCTCCTCCGCCTCAAAATCATATTAAAGTTGGGCGAATTTCGCATATTTCTCAGAAGTAAAAGCAAGACAATTTCTTCCATCGTGGCTAGTGTGGTGCAGATTCTAGAACCCGCCTTTTACGCTTGCGCGATGCCGTGAGTTATATGGCAAGTGTAACCACATGAATCGGATATGGGTCACAATTAAAAGAACGTGTAAACGGACAGGCAAAAAAAATCAGATATAGCCAAGATATAGGCCTGACAGTGTAAACGTAACCTTTGTAACTCATCTACTGCTTGTATCCATTTTCCCAATCTCTATTATATTTTATCAGATGTCCCAGGCAGGTCATTTTGGGATGCTGAGGAAATGCACCTCACCCAGAGCTCAGTGACTGTACACAACCCCCCGGTGTGTCCATCCAATGGGGACGACCATGAGGAGAGGAGGGGGGCACTGGAGGAACCTTCATACAGGACTAACCCACAGGAAAGCACCTCTGCGCTCACATAAACCCAATCCTGTGCTCTCCAATCCCCAAACATCATCACCGCCCTGTCCTTCAGTGTCCCACCAGTGCCCTCACTCCACTACCTCCTTCGAGAAGCCTCATTATCTGCCAAATGAAACGCCTCTCTCTTCAGTGTTTACACCTGTTAATCCTTCATGTTTCTTTGGAGCTCATTGGGATGTGTGTAAAAAAACTTGTTCAAAACAGGAGATGCATTTCCCGCTTTCACCATTCCTTCCCGGTGTGGTTTCGAGCCCTGAATGTAATGTTTTCCAAGAGCTCCACTAGTCCTACCTTTATCCCATGACGTATGAATTATTCTGTGTTTGGTTTGTATGCTCAAGAACGTTGAGCCTCTTTGCATATGCCAAAAAAGCTTGACCCAGACATCTTTTTGCTCTGGATCTTTCTGAATGCTGACAGTGGACATCGGACTGCCAAAATTGAGCAGCGACTGACTTCAGAGGGTCGATTACCCGTATTGCATTTCTCATTGCTGTTGGCAAGCGGTACTGACTGCTGACCGATAATGTGTTAACAGAGTTGACGGCTCTGTTGTTTCCACTTGTTATTGTACGCCGGAGTTACTGTTATTTGTCATTAATAATGCATTTTGTTTTGCTCTTCACAAAAACGCAAACCTATTCCTCAGTTGCTCTCTGTTTTTTGTGAGGCACTATAATCGACCGTAAGAAAGATTGAATATATTGCACCTTTGACAATCCGCCCAGGACAGCCTTACGAAAATTGTGATATACTCGCTCGCTTTTTAATTTTTTCTCATCCTTTGTTTTGCATATTATGCTTTTGTGTATTTTTTTTTATTTTAAGATATAATTTTAAGGGTTAAGATTGTACTGTTTGGTACCCTAGTGGTGTAGAAATCACACACTTCACCTTTACAGTATGTCTTTGTGCTGTTAATATATGTATTACTACATATATGTTTGAGCTGAAGTCTCATCCGTCCGGTACATGCTATTATGTTAGTAGAGCTCCTGAAAAAAATTTATATTGTGTCTTCATTTACGTAACCTCCGCTTGTTCCCAAACCTATTTAAGTTTCTTTCTTCTGTTGAACAACAAAAAAAAGAAGATATTTTGAAGATTGCTTGAACCGGCCATTATTTTCATTGTTTTTTTTATTCTATGGATGTCAAAGGCTGCCAGTTTCCAACATTCTACAAAATATCTTCTTTTGTTTTCAACAGAATTAAAAACTCTAGGGATAAAAATGTATTAACTCCCTTTTAAGGTTAAAAACAATTGACAATTAAGCATAGGCCGACCTAATCAGTTTTAATGTTGTGGATGGACAGTTGGATTTTAGTTCTCTTGCCTGTAAACATGGTCTTAATAGAGGTGAGCTGTGTCCAAAAACAAAAAAAAAAACTTCTTTCTTCCCACTCATTTAACTCGCACCAAGGAAAGCCATTTCACGCTGACTTTCACAGCACTGTAAAATAACCTCTAATGATCTTGAACTAATTTAAATGAGCTTCAGGGATAAGCAAGGGAATATTTAATCACCATAATTATAATTTCTTCAAATTTGGAGGGTAGAAGTACTATGAATGGATTTACTGCTTTTTAGACACTCAGTTGGAATAAATATATTCCTCCAATTGTATTTGTTCTGTAAGCCCAATCGCATGCATGATTGTTAAATATTTTAATAACAAAAGTATCCTGATGAAAGACAGGAACACTTTTTTTGGTAAATGTGCTAATGGTCTAATCCGATTCAATGATCTATGCTAAGCTAAAAGTGTGCCTGCCAGACCCGGAGATTAGCTGAATGGATTAAAAATGGATAGAAAAATGGATTAAAAAAATGTTAAACTGAACTGTTTACTGTAGGAGAGTTGTAAAATGAGCCTATTCCCAGAAAAAAAGTGGAATGTTCCTTTAACACAGTTTTCACTTTCCGGGCACAGCTACAACCTTTCTTTAAAGTCCATTTTATGAACTGAAATTGTGTGTCAGGTGAAATGTTTCCCATCAGAAGCTTTTAAACTTTAAATACAAAAGTCTAGTCAGGTTTTCCAATGCTCAGCTAAATTTTACAGACACACCAATTTTTCCAATATGAAGATTAGTTGGAAATTTCATTTGAGTGTGAAGTTTCGCCAGTGATTTTGTTAACACGATCGCCCCTTTAGAGAAAACCTACTCTCACATTCTTGACCATCTGGATTGACTGCTTGATGACCCAAACCATGTTTTTAGATTACAATATTTGATTCACATTTGCCTTAGAAACACTGCAATTTTTTTTGGAAATAGATGCTAATGATCTATCCCGATTCAATGATCTATGTTAAGCTAAGCTAAAAGTGTCCCTTCCAGACCCAGAGATTGGCTGAATGGATTAAAAAATGGTTAAAATGAGCTGTTTAACTCTTGGGGTGTTGTAGAATGAGCCTCTTTGCAAAAAAACTCATGGAACTTTTAACACATTTTTGCCTCCAGAAGAACGTAATTGTTTTTGGACACAGCTACAACCTTGCTTATAATGTCCATATCAGGAACTGAATAGTCATGCCAGGTGAAATATTTCCATCAGAAGCTTATGAACTTTGAATACAAGTCAAGTTTCCCAATGCTTAGCAAAATTTTACAGACAAAATGTAGTTGGAAATTTCATTTGAGTGTGAAGTTTCACCAATGATAACATGCTCGCCCCTTTAGAGGAGAAACCATGACCCAAACCATGTTTATGGACTCCCAACTGAAAAAGTTCCCTAATTTTCAGTTCACTCACATTTGCACTTTTTTTTAACCAACAAAAAAAGCTGGATCTTACTCTGCAGCAGATATCTGTGGTCACTGTCTTCCTCGTCGTCTTTTAATGGAAATGATTCATTTCAGACACTCTCCAACTGTGATAACGACCCCTTGATTTGCATATTCATTTGTTGCATTTTGCACAATCTCTTGCCTTGCTGTTAGCTATACAATTACACTAATCAAGAGACCTTGATGCCAGATGATGCGGCTGACTCCTCGCTGCGTCAATTTCCCTTGTTGAAAGGAAAGGAGTCTGTGTGTGTGTGTGCGTGTGTGTGTGTGCGTGTGTGTGTGTGTGTGTGTGTGTGTGTCATCAGCGGCTTCATTTAAAACATCCACGTTTTTTTTGAATTGCTGTTAGTGTTTGCTTGGCCTTTCTTGGTTGGGCTTGTGGGAGGCGAACATAAAGCTGCATCATTTAAAAGTGATGCAAGTGAATAGCAGATTTATTTTACTCTGAATTACGTAGGACTCTGTTGGGATCTTTTTATTTAGTTGTGTTCAAATTTAAACCAAAGAAAAAAACATTCCTGCCTTCTGCAAACCAAAGCTTCGCTTCAATGCTTTGACAATATTTAAATGCTGCTTTTATATATATTTTTTTGTGTATTGTTTTTTTTTTGTATGCTGTACCTGTACATTCTGTAAAGCATGTATAAAGAACATTGTTTCAGAAAGTTCTGACATTTAGCTGACATTTAAACATTAAAATGAATTCAGATGCGTTACTGGTGAAGATGTTCCTGTGTTGCTCAAATTGTTAGTGGAAATGGCTTAAAGGAAGAAGTGGTGTTTTTGTTTTTTCTCATTTAAAAGGACCTTAAAAATGAAACAGTCATGTTTACTCACCCTTTACTTGATCCAAACCTCTGATTTTCTTTTTCTGTGAAACAGAAAAGAAGGTATTTTCAAGAAAGCTAAAAATACATATTGACTTCCACAGTATTTGTTTTTAAGTCAATGGTTACAGGTTTTCAGCTCTCTTCAAATTATCTTCTGTGTACAACGGAAAAGGAAACGCATGTGTAAACTTGAGGGAGAGGAAATGGTGAGTAAAATAAATATTTTGGGTGAACTACCCATTTTAAGAGCTCCTATTTGACCCCTTTTACAAGATAAGATAAGTTTTTGGTGTAGCCAGAATGTGTCTTAAGTTTATCTCAGAATACCTATCAGATTATTTATTAAACAATGCAGAAGATGCCCATTTAATCATAGAGCAAAATGTAGCTGTTTTTGTAGCCTGCACCTTTAAATGCAGATGAGCTGGTTCTCACCGCCCACCGTTCCAACGTGCATGTCTGCTTCTCATGCGTTACGTCAGATAAACAGCAGTCGGTGACAGGTAGACAGACAACTGATTTTTTTTTTATCCCAGTTTCTTTGCAAAACCTGTTCTGTGGACATGTTTATATGCATTACTACGGAGACATGTTAATACGCTCCTGTCAATCAATTCAGTGGGCAGGGAAATATATCACATTGAGGTGGGCCTCAATCTCTGGGATTTGGATCCAATTTTAACATCAGGAAATTTAAAAGAGAGACTTTAGAGAGTTTATGGGTGTTTTCACACCTGCCTTATTTAGTTTGGTTGAATCGTAGTAGAGTTCGATTTCCCTAATGGTGCGGTTCGTTTGAGCAGGTCTGAATGCAGCAATTGCACTCGTGTGCACCAAAAGCAGACCAAAGAATCGTACCAAGACCACTTTGAAGAGGTGGTCTCGATACGCTTTAAAACGGACCATGGAGCGGTTCGTTTGTGGTGAGAACATGATCCGAACTAAAACAGACCCATCCGCAAAATGTACTGCGCCTTTTTGGACTAATCCACCTGCCGTAGTCCGATGGGCTGTCACATCTTATGGGGTGTGGAATAAAATATTTGTTGACAGTGCTTTACCAACTATTTTAAACCGAGAGAGAGGGAAAAGCATTACCTGATGGATCATTTCTGGAACATGACCATGTCACAGTTTAGCTAAATGAATTCACGCCCCTCCTGACTTGCGATGCGCCTTCGCCATTTGCAATGCATTAAAACATTGTTTTCCAGCTGCAGCCGTACTTCATTCTCGAAATGTATAGTTTGTCTAAAGTGATGTATATAAACGATATAGTATGACCAGGGATGTGATCAGCCAGCGCAGTCTTCCCTCCATAGTTAAAATCGACATTTGGTGTTTGTCGGTTCTTTTACTTGTGGTATTTTCCCGCATGTTAATTCTGACCAATCGAAAAACAGTTTAAGAAATATGTTCAACAACATCTGGCCAATGAGTGATGTGGATTTTGTCACATGACTGCATTTTGGTTATTTTCAACTGGTTCAGACCAAAGCAATCAGTGTGGTGTGAAAAGGACCCAAAAACAGCAGAAAAATGCTACAATGTATCATTTGTTGCCCTTGGTCCGGACCAAATGAACTGAAGCACAGATGTAAAAGCACCCTATATCACTCCAATATGACAGTGGACACATTATACCAACACACAGTTCTATCCAAACTGTTTTGCATCATAGGTGCCCTTTAAAGCTTCCTACAACTTTAAGGCCTTTAACTTATCGCAATCAAAAGCTTGCTGAACGACTGGTCTACTACATATTTCAACAGGAGTTGTAGTAAGGTTCTAAATACAGCCACTAATTTCTATTAGCTTATTTTTATTGTTTTTTTTAAAAATTCTTTTCATTCCATAAGAATGTTTAGAATATTATTAGTGCTATTTAAAGCCGATCACCGGACTAAAGCAATTTCGTTTAGCTTATACATGATTTTTTAGAAGATCTTTCAAAAAACATGGAGCAAAAACTGTTCAAGGAGGAAAAACATGTAATTCAGTTAAACAATTTGATTCTGCCAATGTTTTTATTTCTGAAAGGTAGTAAACCAGTGAGATCTCCACATACGCTGATGAGCCAAAGCATTATAAACAGGCAGATCGGAAGTGAATAGATCACTGATCATCACCCAAATACACATTAAGGTTTTGGTACATATAATATTCTGGGTTGTTGTAACCAAACTTTGGGTCAAATATTTAAATCAATTCATCTTTGTTTCTATTGCGCTTTTACAATGTGGATTGTGTCAAAGCAGCTTAACATAGAAGTTCTATTCCGTTCAGTGTGGTTTAATTTTCACTGCTGAAAGTCCAAACACTGAAGAGCAAATCCAGTGATGTGCAACTACACAAGTCCCAAACCAAGCAAGGCAGTGGTGAGGAACAGACTTCACCAATTGACGAAAGAAAAAAAAAAACTTGAGAGATTAACCTTGGATTAATTTGATCAATTAATTTTAAATGACAATTTTTAACGCAACAGATGGGTTCGTCCATAATTGACCCAGTTTTAAATTACAGCAACCCAGCTTTTCTTAAGAGTGTAGATTAGATGCCAACCCAACAATGAATGGTGAGAATTTATGTTCCGTAGTCACAGGGGAACAAATCACAATCTGACAACGGGGTGTTATAACTGACAAGCTTATTGATGCACAAATAAAGGAGATCCCATCTGGGCCGAGCCAACAGAAGGTTTACTGATGCTTTTGGGAGGAACATGTCGTTACATGCTGTGATGCAAACTGTGCTGTGATGGTAAGGTATTGTTGGAAGATGCAGAATAATAGTTGATGAGCCAAAACATTATGACCCCCTGATTAATATGCTGCTGGTTTTCATCGTCCTGCTCAAACTGTGGCAGAACTCTCCTTTATGTCCTGTAGGTTACATGCTGGAGCCACTGTGGATCAAACAGATTGCATAGTTTTGGAGGCCACATTGGACGTTGTACACTCTTCAAAATCAAACCTTTAAAGTTGTGTTTTTCAGTCGATGCCATAGAAGAACCGCTTTTCGTTCCTCTCACTGCTACTTGTTCAAACTACGATTGCAAAATGAGCTTATACAACACATTTCTCCAGATCTTTTTAGGCCAACTTAATTGCTTTGTTTAATCCACCTAAATGTGTTAAATATTGAAATAATTTCCAAATTACCATTTTATTTCTTTGTGCAAAGACATTTTTAAAGATTTAAAGAACTTTTTGTGTATTTTTGAAGTTCATCAATGCCAAAAAGAATTAGGTTTACATGTAAGAAGCGAGTTGTTAACTTTACATAAAAGTTAGTAAACCGGTTGCTTTAAAATTAAGTCAACTTAAAGGTGCCACATGTAAGTTTTTGACTCTTCTAAAGCAAAAAAGTACCAAAATATGTTTGCAGATATTTAAGAAACATGCTAAGTGAACATTCTTGTTTATCTGAAAAGCAATGCTGAAGTTAGATATTCTGCTTTGAAAATGTGCATTACGCGCCAGAGCGTCTGTCTTTGTTTTGGTTTTTTAAACCCGCCCACTGCCAGTTTAGCCAGTTATATTTCAGCACCCCGGCTTGCTTTGTTGGAAAACAACATGATTCGTTCAGTCAGAAAGGCTCTCAAAGCATGTGGCTGTGACTAAAATGCAACCCCTGGTGGACAGTAGCAGACTCTGAAATGAGACACAGATTCAGAGTTCCACATGAGGGGGTTACTATTGAACAAATAGTATAAACACAATGGCCTTAATAATTAGGTGAGCAGGTTACATTTTAACTCCGTGTGCTAACAACACGCTACATGACGAGATTTGCAGTGATGAGCAACTTGGCTGTGTGCACCAAACGAAACACGACAGAAATTTAAATACAGCATTTCAGAAGCACAGAATATGCACTCACTCACAAAATGGTAAGGCTTATACTTTAGTAAATACATATTAAACCTCTTTATCATCATTAAATGTACATGCTGAAGCACTGATATGTGTTTGCTTGCACCGATTCACAGTTCTAAAGTTCCATTTAAAACGGTTTATTTTATTTTCATGATCTGAGATGGCACTATCTGAGGTGAACTATCTGCTGCTGCTTTCAGTATGGCAATAAATGTGATGTAAAATGGCATTCAAACTCACCTTATTAGTATTTAACACTGAATAAAGCACATGAGGTGTACCTGCGGTGGTCATTGTTACTTTTCTGCCGTTCAACTGCAAAAAATAGAAGCCGTTTCTAAAATATCAATTGGAAGAGTTGGTTAAAACAAAAATATGGAGAATATTCCTTCTATCGCGTGCTGCTGCTTTTATTTAGAACTGGATTTAAATCAGCCTTTGTTGGTCCTCAATCTGGCAACCTGTGCTTGTGTGTGTTTTGATCCAGGAATGCAATACCTAGTTCAACCACTCTTAAAACTACATACTGCACCTTTAACAGTTTACTTACTTTTTTTTAAAAGTAAAATCAACTTGTCACTTTTAAGGCAATGGATTTACCAGCCTGATCTCATGAAGAAATGTAAGTATTTTACATTATGTCAGTTTAGTGGCGAATTCGTACGAGTTCAGTCATACGAAAATGTAAGATTTTAAATGGAGGCGTGGGGCCAAACCCCACCCCTAAACCCAACCAACATTGGGGGATGAGCAAATCGTACTTAATTTGTATGAATGAAATCGTATGAATTCATACTAATTAGCCACTTAATTAAAAAATTACGAAATGCCATGAAATTGTGTTGGATTTACACACTTTTTTTTAAAGCAATTAATCGCTTTTTACAGTGCAGAATTAATATCAAAAATATAAGACCAGGGTTAATTTATGCTGAGATGTATTCCAATGACAGACAAAAGTAATTTTTTAATCTGACTTATGCTCAAATTACGTTTGCTGCCCATCATTGTTGTTAACTCCTCTCTCCATCTCAAGTCCACCGACATACATGGCGAGCTACTGGACAAACTGGTAACAGCGGTCTGGAAACTGGAAAGCAGTCCATACATAGATAAGCGGTCAGCTGGTAAGGGTGAAAAGGAACTGCGTCATACCGCCCAGTAGTATTCGTTTTGAAGACGAATTGCAGCAGTACATACATCCGGCTACATAATTTGCGAACTCCAGAAATCTATAGGGCTACGTTTTCAGAATGAGCCCATGTTACGCAAATCGATTGTGTGTAACCTAGCATTTTTTTTTTTACAGATTAGCAAGTTGTAACATTTTTATTATTACTAAGAAATACTTAAATGTATCTTGTTTATATAATAACATTGCTCTGTTGTGGGGGAGAGGGGTTTAGCGTTTACAGCTAACTTGATTAAAATATGCTAATATATCAAACTGCAGAACTTTTCTGGAAGTTTTTGCTGAGTTTAAGAGGACGTGGACTCATTTGAATCCCTCTAAATACTGACAATTTTCATTCCCGTCCTCCAAGAGATGTTCGGAGTGAGAAATTATAGTCGTGAGATCAAAGTATGTACCTCCGCCTGCTGCGAACTCTCTTTACTCAGTCTAATCAATAATTCATTCAAACACTAGACTCGCTCTGGATTATTACCCCGCACCCTCCACACGCACAGTCCTGCACATACAGACTCCATTTAGGCCACAACCGAGAACACATTTCCTTAAAAAACTCATTTGTTTTTTGGACCATGCTTGCACTGTAAAAAAAAATATGCTGGGTTCCACATCATCGATGTGTGTTGGAACAACATGAAGAAATTAAGTTAACTTATTAGTTTATACAAATTTAAGTGGATTGAACATAAAACAATTAAGTTGTCCCAAAACAAATCTAAAATATTTTGTGTTATTTCTGATTATGTTACATAAACAACAAACGTCATTTTTTAGAGTGTGGTTTAAGTTTGGAACAGCAAGTTGATGTGTAAAAAAGTAGTTTTGTTCAGAGACTTGTAGTTCATTCATTCAGTTTCTTTTTGGCTTAGTCCCTTTATTACCCAATTCACCTATAGCATATGTCTTCGGACTGGTGGGGGAAACCGGAGCACCCGGAGGAAATCCACATCAACATGGGGAGAACATGCAAACTCCACACAGAAATGCCCAACTGACCCAGCCGAGGTTCGAATCAGTGACCTCCTTGCTGTGAGGCGACAGCACTACCCACTGTGCCACCGTGCCGCCCGAGACTAGGTTTAATAAACGTGAGACTTTATATTTTTTTTGTGAGGGTTAGATTACAGTAAAGCTAAACTTTGTCTCTTAAAATAATATTTGTCCATTATGTTCTCTTATAAATGCCACCATTACTTTTATATTTATTATTTATTTTGCTATCTGTTAGAATTTGTCCTGTTTAATGTCATTTTTAAGCTAATTTTAAAATGAATATCGCACATTTATTTTGCAAACATTGTTCTGTTACGTTGCACTCAAAAAACACTGTTGTTTGTTTAAACTAGTTATTTAAAATCAGTGGAAAAGACACAATTCTTGAGGTTTTTTTGGGACAACTTAATTTTTGATGTTCAATCCACTTTTTGTAAAAAATTGGTAAAACCTATAAAAATGCCTTTATTCCTTCATGTTGTGCCAACATAAATGGTTTGTGTGGAACCCAGCATTTTTTACAATGTAAATGACTCTGGTCACATATATTTTAGTATTTTTAAATTGTTTCAACCATTAAAAATTTACATGGGAACTTTAAAGCTTTTTCATACTGATATGTGTGGCTATAAAACTGTTCAATTATCATCAATACTGTGACAACTATCCCCGATCTCCATCTTTATTTAACATATCTATATATTTCAGGTGTCTGATGTTCCTGGGGATTCACAGAGATGTTTAAATGTCTTATATCTCAAGCATTACATTTTAATATTAGCAGATCTCTGCTGAGAGCTAACAGATTTATAGCTATACATCTGCACTTTTTATTTAAATGCCAAAACTGTACTATATTTATCATGTTTAATCACATTGAGAGATTAGTACTTAATTTCAAACGTTTTTAAGCAGCTGCAATTAATTATTATTTGTCAACTAATTACTGGATTTCTCTCCTAAGATATTAATTGGATTGTTATTTTTTTTAGTTGGATCTAACTTGATTCCAATTTTTACAAAGATTATAATAATGTCTGGATATTCAGCTTGGGTATTTTGATGTTACATCATTTTATTAATTGGTGAGAAAAATGATTAGTGAAAGATCTAAATATAGAAAACGTAGCCCTGTTTTTATGTTTTACAAGAAAATAAGAAGACATCAAGGTCAAGATATGCTTAAAAATACAAAATGACTGAATGTGTTCACATTAATACATTTTTGGTAGCATATTTGTCTTTGAGTTGCTCTCCAGCACAATTCGTGAGTTTTTCTTGATGGTTTTTCTTATATTTCTCAACCTTTTAAAGCTTAAAAGCTCCATTCTCCACACCAGACTCTCACAGCTTTCACAAACTCTTTTTTTTTTCCACAGAAGAAAGCTAAATTGAAAGTACAATGGTGAATAAAGGCTGACAGAATTTTTTCAATCAGCCGTCCTTTAAAAGACTAAAATCACTTTTGAGCACGACTATTTGTGCAAATGCAGTTATTATTTTGTTGTACAGAATATGTTTGTCCTGCCAAATACACTGTGAAAAAATTATTGCTCTTATTTTTGTTGTTCAATCAAACTAAATGCTCTAGTCATCTTAACTTATATCAATCAAACTGACTAAAGATATTAAGTTAAACATTGCATAACTTAAAAATGTAGTTGAAACCTGATTAACCTTTTCAAATAAGTGAAAGTAACAAAAATATTTTTAGTGATGATTTTTTTTGTCGTATAATTTTTACAGTGTATCTACAGTTAAAGTCTAAATTATAAATTTTTCTTTTCTTTTTCAAATATTTCAATTCAATTCATCTTTATTTTTTAAAGCGCTTTCACAATGTGGATTGTGTCAAAGCAGCTTAACATAGAAGTAAATTGAAACTGTGTCAGTCCAGTTTTCAGTGTTGATCTTCAGTTCAGTTCTGTGTGGTTTCATTTTCACTGCTGAGAGTCCAAACACTGAAGAGCAAATCCATCGATGCACAGCTCCTCAAGTCCCAAACCAACCAACCAAGCAAGCCAGTGGTGACAGTGGTGAGGAGCAAACTTCACCAATTGACAAAAGTAAAGTGAAAAAACCTCGAGATAAACCAGGCTCAGTTGTGCACGACCATTTCTCCTCCGGCTAAACGTCTTGTGCAGAGCTGCAGTAGGCCCCGGGGGCTGGAGAACACTGGTCGTCCATCGTGGAGAAGCTGCAGGTGTGAGGTCACCGGTGGTTTTTCAGGCTGGCCCACGAGGTCAATCAAAGACTCAACTGTCATTGGGCTCTTTAAGGAATCAGTCTCATGCTCTCCACTCCTCTACGACCGTCACAGCATCTGCTCACGATACGACCTGGTCCAGGATTATGGAGACCTCTAGAAGTCCTCTATGGTAGGATTACATTAATGGTGCTGCACAGTCTCTATAGGCCTCGGGATGAGAATCCCCAGGTGGAAAATTCCCAGGTGGAAAAAATATTTCCCAAATTATATTTGAACAAAGTAAGGAATTGTTCACAGTTTGTCTGATAATATTTTTTCCTCTGGAGAAAGTTCTGAATGTTATGTCATCATGACAAAGATAAAAGAAATAAGTTATTAGAATTGAGTTATTAAAACTATTATGATTAGAAATGTGCTGAAAAATATTTGCGTTAAGCAGAAATTGGTAAAATATATATTCAGGAGGGCTAATAATTCTGACTTCAACTGTAAATTAAAAAAATGATGTGTAGGCCTGTTTGAGATACATGTAAGAGTGGTCTGTAAATAGCTGAGAGGAATCCACCTAACACGCTGAAATGAGTTTCATGTCTGTTCTTGTGATATAGCATAATTAACCATGCCTACACACTTCCTGCTGCGTTTCCTGTCTGATCTCAATACTCGCGGGAAACACTGGCGCGCTGCTGTGTGTATGTGTGTGTGTGTGTGTGTGTGTGTGTGTGTGTGTGAAGTGTGCAGCAGTGATCGGGAATTAATTTGGATCCTTTACAGACTGGAGGAAGGCTCTGTTTTTGGTTTGCCTAGACTTGTCTGTAATTAATCAAGAGGACCGAACGCATGAATCGTGTGTCATGTTTGTGTTGATTGACTGAGGATGTGTTGGTGAATGTACAGCTGCAGGCCGCTAGGTGTCAGCGTTGGGTCTCACTCCACACTACAGGACTCTGCTATTAAGATAATTGGGCCTATAATTTGATTACAGGATGAAATATTCACTGATTACCTGCGATATCTTCACCTAGGCTAAATTTACTGATTGAATTACATTATCAGATTAATGAGAGAGAGAGAGAGAGAAAAGGGGTAAGTACTGACATTACCTTTATGAGTTGATCATATTTAGTCATGGGAGCTAATACCAATGTACCATTTAAGCTATGCATGTTAGTTGTTCCTGCAGCCATGGGATTTAAACCCAGGAGCTTTGTATTGTAGGAGAATGGGGACGAAAGTAATATTTTTCATAAAAACTTAATTTTAAAAGATAATGTTACTAGCAGAAATATATTTTTGCTGTGGTTACTAACTCACAACAGTAGTCTATGAAAATCAGGTGTTCTTTTGTATCAATGTAGAACACCTCCAATATAACTTCACTTTAAACAAAAGTTGCACATTGTTACTTTTGACCCCAAAGGGGAATTACCAACCTACGTTACACATAACGTCTCACGGGTTCAACGTGCATACCGGTTGCTCCGTCTTCTTTCCTTGTCTTTGGCTTGGCAGAACCTCAGTTTTTAGCACTACAAAGTTTTGAATCGTCTTATCCAATATTCATTAGGAGGGTGCTATCGCAAATGGACCTGTCAGATGAACGCAGCTCACTTTAACGTTAATTTTGCCGAATAACTGTGCGGTACTGTACAGGGTGACAAGCTGTTATAATACGCTGAAAGCATTATGTTAATAATATTTATAATATGTAATCAATATAACTTATCTCTAATACAACAACAAACTCTGTACCACATTGGATGTCATTCCCTCGCTGTAAATGCTAGCGCTCCCAGTTTTTTTCTGCAACCTTGCTGCGCGCGCATCCTGAATGTTTACAAACTGGTAATTTGTCTATAGCCTGGGACGAAAGTAACACATGGGTGGGTCTAAAGTAACAACAGATTTAAATCTTAATCTGGCTTAATCTTGTTTATCTTAAATATATCTGACTGTGACCTTGTTAATGTTAACTGCAAACTTTATTTGTCTTTTATTTTTGCAAAAAAATATTAAATGGCATTTTTTTTATTTCGTGTCCATCAAATGTTTCAAAAAAACCAACAATATGCATAGATTTTTAAAAACATCTGAGTCCAAATACTGCAATCTCTAACGTGGAAGTGAAAATAGGCATGGCAATTAGCAGTGGGACAAAAAAAAAAAAAAAAACAGTGTTGCTTTCGGTCCCACAGGAACTCTTGCCATTTAAACCTGATTTACTTTTAAATTGAAAAACACAGAGATTGCAAACTTAAGGATGTGTTATTGCACTAAATAATCTTTCAAGAGTTCACACTTAGCTGATGATTGATAATAAAGCTTGTCTGGCATGCTGCCCCAGGGGAGGGTCCTGAGCTTATTAGATCCTCGAGCCCGTTTGCAGAGCGAGAGGGGAGTTTAACTCAGGTAGATCTGGATGAACTCCCCCGGCTTATTTCTAGCTAATGACCGATATAGGATGGCTGAGGAGAGGTGTACTCACTAAGAGCTTGGCTATGATATCAATTTGGTATCAATTTACTTATATTGCGTGTTTTTGGACTGTGCATGGAAGGAAACCGGAGAACCCGGGGAAAACCCACACGAGCACAGGGAGAACGAACAAAACTATGAGGCAACATTGCTAATCACTGGGTCACCGTGTAGCCCATCTGGAAAGGAAAGGGAGTAGGGGGGAGTAGGGGTGGGTAGGGGGGATTCTTCAAGATGAAGATATTGAGATTATAAAACTCTGGTTATTTATATGTTAGGAATCAGGCGATTGGATAATTAATCGTGAGCTGATGTGAGACCAGCTGAGAATAGTCATAAGCACATGATCCTCTCGAAAAAGTTTATAAGTTTATAAATAAGCTTCACATAGATTGATCATTAGTGTGACTCATGAAAAGAGAAACAGAAGTTATAATAAGAAGGAAAAAAGAACCACAATAATTTGCACTTAAAAACAAAAATTTGGAGCTAACTGCGGGACACGACCCAAAATCACATGATATTTGGCAGCTCTATCAAGGGTTGCATGCTGAATGGACTGTTATAGGCTGGAAATTAAATGTTGTTAGGGCTTCGAGACTTACTTTTGTCCCACATTACTTTTGTCCCCGCTCTCCCCAATTTTAGATGAAATAATCTTGTTAACTGAAAATGCCAGCACTTTTTCTTTCTTTTTTATTTTATAGGAACACCTAGTTTTTTTACTTTCATTTTTTTTTTTATTAATAGTTTATATGGTGTGGGGAACTATAATGTGTATTTTCCTTAAATAATAAATGTACAGTTTGCTAAGGCCTATTTATTTAGTTATTTATTCATTAAGTCAGCAAATTAGTATTTTGAACAGGAAATAGAAAAGCATCCATCCCTTGTTGTTTAGTGACATGCAAAAGCTGATGTTTGACTTTCAGAACAAACCAAGACTGGCAAACTTATGTCAGAAATGTCAGAAACTCTGTGTGTACTAAGTTGCATATAATAAATATAGTTACATAACGGAAGTGTATTCAGGAATATTTCTCCCAAAATGAACTTTAGAACTAATTTGGCCATACACCATTAGGGCATCCAAGATTTTAGCTGAAACTCTGGTCCTTAATAACTTCAAAATAATATATTTATATAATAATATATAAAACAAAATAATAATAATAATCGGCAGCATGGTGGCTTAGTGGTTAACACTGTCGCCTCACAGCAAAAAGGTCGCTGGTTCGAGTCAGCTGGACCTGTTGACATTTCTGTGTGGAGTCTGCATTTTCTCCTTGTGTTCGTGTGGGTTTCCTCTGGGTACTCTGGTTTTCCCCACAGTCTAAAGACATGCGCTCTAGGTGAATTGAATAAACTAAATTGGCCGTAGTGTGTGTGTATGTACGGGTGTTTCCCAGTACAAGAAGGGCATCCGCTACATAAAACATATGCTGGGATGGTTGGGGGTTCATTCCACTGTGGCTACCTCTTACATAGAGAATATAAGCAGAAGGAAAATGAAATAAATAATAATAATAATAATAATAATAATAATAATAATAATAATAATAATAATAATAATAATAATAATAATAATAATAAAAACATATAAGATATAGCCTAAAGGCAGAACAAAAGGAATACATGTGGCTCCTGATTTGAGGTCTTATGAAGTAAAAAGATCAGTCTGTGTAAGAAATTGAATATTATTTTTAATATTGGCCTATACAGCTTCAGCAAGTGCATTTGTGGCAATCTGAAGCAAGAGCTTCCTGTCACATAATGGCTGATCGTTTTCCTTCATAAAACCTCAGTGTATCATCTGGAGTATTTTGATTTGTTATGGGTTTTTTTCACTCTCAAAGTGCAAGGATCGTGAATAAATGACTATTTTCATCTTGAAATGTTTTACTGTCAAAAAAGTCAACTACATTTTGGATGGCCAGAGTGAATTACCAGAACATTTAAATTTTTGGATGAACTATTGCATTAGCCACATAATAATAATAATAATAATAATAATAATAATAATAATAATAATAATAATAATAATAATAATAATAATAATAAAATATCACATAATATAAATAAATAAATAAGTTAATGCATGAATAAATTAATAATTATAATAATGAAATCTAATATAAATAGATAAATAAATGAATGCATGAATAAAATAATAATAATAATAATAATAATAACAATAATTATAAAATATAAATAAATGAATACATGCATTAATAAATTATTATTATTATTATTATTAGTAATAATAATAATAATAATAATAATAATAATAATAATAATAATAATAAACGAAAATATAATTAATAATAATAATAATAATAATAATAATAATAATAATAATAATAAGAAGAAGAATAATAATAATAATAATAATTGAATTATAAATAAAGACCAAAATTTAAGACACATGCTAGCCACAATTTAAATCAGAAAAACACACGGCCTCTTGGCTTTTTTAAAGATAAAAATGTAATCATTAAGATGTCAAATGGCAATATAGTTAAATAAATAGAGTTGTTATGATTAGTAATTATCCAAATTTACAAATAATATAGCTCATCAGTCTAACTGGTGCCAAACTGAGTATCCTAACTGTTGCCAAAAATCCATAACAGAATTCTCAGGTAAGCTATCTGTTTATTGGCTTTTCGCACAACGATTTAGATTTCATCCAATCAGACTTCAGAGTGAAAACTATTGGCTTTATAATTGGATCATTTAGATGTTGATTTAGTAAATCAGTTAAGCTCAGTTTATATAAACCTCCACCTGAGCGGCATCCAGTCACAGGCCGCACTGGCTGTTCATAGTGAGCGCGCGCGCGCGCGTTACACGCTCGCTTCATTTGACAAACACAAGCTGAGCGCAACAGTAGCCGCCGTGCCTGGAGATCTGAGAGAGCAGCCGCCGCCAATGACAGCATCACC
The DNA here is from genome assembly GCF_903798145.1 of Danio aesculapii. Lineage (NCBI taxonomy): Eukaryota > Metazoa > Chordata > Actinopteri > Cypriniformes > Danionidae > Danio > Danio aesculapii. The sequence goes on along the minus strand of NC_079440.1, from coordinate 50,185,068 downwards.
GCGACCGTTTGAGGCGATAAAGACATGCTCGACAGGTTTATTTCTCTAGCAGGCTATTCGTCAGTGGTTAATAATGTGTGAAGGCTCAGCTACAAGCCAGGAATGAAGACGCGCCAGACGCATCTACTCACTGACTGGGCATAGCGTTTTGAAAACGAACCTGAGCTTCGGCCGACTGGACAAACCCGACAACAACCGAATACATCCGAGACTGGCGTTTTATTCTCCGAGGCACTGTTTTGGCGATATTTCGTACATTTTAATTTAGCCTTAATGACAGACACGTTGTCAGTCTAGTGCGCTTGATGCCGTGCATGCAAAACCTGAGTGAACTTAACAGGTAAACACAGTTTTACTTCGTTCTTGTGCTTATTGTTGTTTTACTTTTGACATTATTTTGCATGATGTAGCTATTTTGCGCATTTGTTTCGTCGTTTGATTGAATATTTTTATGAACTAATAATGGTGCTAGATGAGGCTTATGGAGAAATCACAGGCTGGATGGCGCTCCGCATCCGCGCGCTGTCATCTCCACACCGGGTAAAGTGAACGTCTCCTCGGAGAAGGGCTTCGAAACCTGTTCGCGTCAGACTGCACTGAAACTTTAAGGATACACGATGTCTAAAACGCTCAAGAGGAAGAAACACTGGTCCACCAAGGTGCAGGAGTGCGCCGTGTCGTGGGGAAGCGTCGGGGAGTTCGGGGATGTTGTGGAGATCCTCGGAGGCGCCGAGCTCGGGGAGTTTCCGTTCCTCGGTCAGATGAACTTGGACGTGCTGGTGTGTCACGTTGGGAGACTACCATACTACGGGGATGTGTTATTGGAAGTGAACGGGACACCTGTCAGCGGGCTGACGAACCGAGACACGCACGCGGTGATCCGCCACTTTCGGGAGCCGATTCGAATTAAGACCGTCAAACCAGGTAAACTGAGAGAACTTTCCTTTTTTGCTTTTTGTTGTGGCTGAAATTGAATGTTGCCAAACAATGCTGTTGCCAGGAGAGTTGACTGTCTGGCTTACAGCGCACCTGTGTCGTTGAGGCTTTAATTTAAAGGGGCAGTTCACCAAAAATCAAACTGTCATCATGTGCACACAACATGCTAATTTGCAGAAGCAAATTACCTTGATTGCTTATTGATTTACGTTTATGTGTTCAGAAATGTTCATACATTGGATGACAAACAGTATAGTGATTTGGTCATAAAATTGTCTAGTTCAAACTTTAGGAACATTTTGTATTGAACGTTTAATTTGTTAAAATTATGGCTGACTGGCTATAATAGTTAACATGAACTGCCAATAGAAAATACTTCCGAGTTATTTATTGACCCATGATATTCAACACTTATGATTTTAATTAACATTATTAAATTTTACTACATTAACCGACATCTTTAAAGTCAAAAGGTACATATATTATTTTGATTCATTGGACCTAAGCTAATATGACCAAACAAGAAACTGTTTTCATTTTGATTAACAAATATTCAAAGGTTAAGATGACATTATTTTGTGTTACAATTTTTGCTGCCAGATTGTGATTACTTTTTTTTTTTTTTTTTTACTCCTAATTTCTAATGTCAGATTTCCTGATCAATCTTCCCGTGCCTTCTTTAATTACTAGCAAGATGTCATCAACACATGACACGGCTTCCTTATATTGACCTCCATTGCACCAAAGCCATCATCTCTGTGTCATTTTGCCATGTTTGAAAGCTTGTACTGAAGAACTTTGATTGTGTTGATCAGCATCACAAATGTGAAGGAGCCCATTGTGGAGAAGGTAATTTTTGTAAATGCTGGTCTTTTTTTTAGGATGTCATGATAAAGCATTCCAGATTGTTGTCCACTATAAGACACTGTACGAGATAAAAGGATTGTCATTCATGGGTCACCACAACACCTCACACTTGGTGGCAAAAATCTAGTGTATTTCATATAATCTTAAAACCCAGCATTATCAAAGATGAGTGAATATCGTAACAAATGACTATATAGTTAATATTAATACATCAGGTTACATCAGGAGCTTTATTGTAAAGTTTTTCTAAAGAAAAAACAAGCTTTAAAGATCCTTATGTATCTTTAAACTTGAATGTCTTTCTTTTGTAGAACCCAGTTGAAGATATTTTGAAAGATTTTTTTAGTCAATAGAAAGAAAGTCAAAGGGGTTCAGTATCGTTTGGACTGCAGTGTTTTTTTTTTAATTATTGTCTTTTGTGTTTCACAGCAGAAAATAAAGCATACAGGTTTGTAACAACATCACTGACTGATTTCCCCATTCAGGTGAACCAGCATGAAAACCCATTTTGATTGATCGCCTGATTTTTGAATATTGACTAGTTCCTTGCCATTCCATGTTATTTATGGATCTCAACCCAAGTTCCACATGAATGTTATTTAAAACTCAGTTAAAATGTCCCTTTGTGCAAGGTTATTATAGTTAACGAAAATGAGTGAAAAAAAAGGAAAACTGGAATTGGGAAAACATTTTCGTTAACTGAAATAAAAATAAAAAACAAGAGTTTTTAAAAAAACTAGAACTAACTGAAACTGTATTGTGTATTTAACTAACTAAAATTGTAGCAAAAATGTCCTTCGTTTTCATCTTTTTAAATGTATTTAATAAATACTGTAAGCCTTTTAGAAGTAATTTACTTCGCGCTGCCAGGTCTTTGACCCATACGGCAGCTCACAGTCTGATGCCTTTGGCCAGATCAAGCCGGTTCTTTTCCAGTCCGTCCTCACTGTTGCTCTCGTAACAAAAACAACGAAAAGACATGTTAGCAGCACAGTGACGGCATTAAATACAGAGAATTAAAATTTTTAATTTAACACATTTGTGCCCAATTATGGGGGCTTTATTTCTGTACTAGTGATTGTGAACGAATCATTCTTTTTAACCGGATCTTCTCAGTAAACCGGTTGAACTATAGTTCACCTAATTGAATTGAATCATTTGAAATGATTTGCGTCTCCAGTAAGCACTCTTATCCACAAACTGCTTACTTTTTTCATGCCTAATCCCCCCTCTGACTTGAAATAAACCAATATATACTGACTTATTCAGTTATTAGAACAGTACACTGAGATCAGATTTGAGAACCAGTGAACCAATAATACAGCGCATGCATGATTCAGCAGATGGTGAACCGAATACAAACAGTACATGACAGCCTGCTGTGACTGAACTATACTTAAACAACTGAAGTGTGGGTAAACCGAGGGCTTAAATGAGAGGATCTGGCGAAACGTAAGTTTATTTCATAACAGAAAATCATAATGGTATTTTAAATTGAATCATGCTTCAGTTGGATTGCAAAAAATAATTGTAAGAAACATTTCAGATTATGGTGATGTTTTAACCAACTGAAATTATGATTGCTGACTACATATTTTTGGTATGTTGAGTGGAAACATCAGAAGATTGACACAAAAGATCCGGTTCAATTTAAAGATCTGAACTTCTCATCACTTCTGTGCATTTAACCTCAGAAGCAGGCTTGCACATATTTTACTTAAGGCTGCTAGCTTGTGCTAGATGATAGTGGTCATGTGTCCTCTGAATACTTTCAAAAATGTATCTTTGATTGAGTTTTTATTATTATGAATCTTCCACTTAATATCCTTATTTAGAAAAAAAATGTAAACTAATAAAAACTAAACTAAAACTAAGCAATTTCAAAGTATAGAAACTAATAAAAACTATTAAATCTCCCTGTAAAAACTAATGAAATCTAACTGAATTTGAAAACAAAAAGTCAAAACGAAATTAAAACTAATGAAAAATCTAAAACTATTATAACCTTGCCTTTGTGTTCATGGAAGAAAATGATCCCACATAGACCTCTGGAAGTTGAGCTATTTCTCTGAGACTGAATCTGTCATTTCTACATCATAGATCACCAAGATCATGGACAAGTAGTTTGCCAAGAGGCATTTAGAAGATTGTTTCTACTCTCCCCCATAGTGATTGTACCGCATGCCCTGGTCTGACTTGTGCTTAAAGTGACTTTATGTCAGAAGCACAGCGCTTGCCTCAGGGTTAGTGGGTAGTAAACACTCCACACGTGTCTCATAATTGGACAGGCGTCATTTCTAAGGACACTCACCGCTTAAGTGTCTATTGATCATAGCAAGTGGATCACCTTTACACAGGACAGTACCTCACTGGTGTATGAGGACATAATGAAAATGGGGAGGAGGACGTTGTTACCATGGACACAGAATATCTTAGCATTATTGATGGGCAGAATGAGTGTATTCTTAGCAGGAGGAGGGGAAAGGCACAATATGTCAGAGTTGTTATGGAGATAGGAGGATGTTATTAGCATGTAGATGTGAGAGTTGTTGCCATGGAGAGAGGGAGAGGGTACAGAGGGATAGCATTAACTGGATGGTTGATTGTTGAATAAATGAACAGTGTTTGCGACTGTGTGAGCATGCACATCAGTGGCAGATGAGGCTCTGGCCTTTAGGACACATATTGTATATTTTGTGGTCATGGTGATTTTATATGTGGGTTTTTTGTAGGATGTGATGAGAATTGTAAGGCATTTATTGATTCTGGTTATAGGGGTGTAGTTGGAGTGCATGCGGCACTCAGATGAAGGTTGTTGCTGTTGAAAACTGGTTGAAATCATAAATCGTCACTCCTGTTTTTAGAGCGGCAGCCCTGATAACGGCTAATTAGTTTGAGACTAATTTCCAGATATTGGAGGCCTTCATTAGCCAGTTGGAGTTGTTAGACCAATTAGAATTAATAAATCTTATGTTTGAGTTTTTTTTTTTTTAAGTTTGAGTTTGTTTATTTCTAGTTCTAGCAACACAGTGGCTTAGTGGTCACCTCACAGCAAGAAAGGTGCTGGTTCGAGTCCCAGCTGGGCTAGTTGGCATTTCTGCGTGTAGTTTGCATGTTCTCATCGTCATTTTTTTATTTGTTCACTCGAAAATTACAAGCAGAAACCGCACAATGTGGCATCGTATATGTATTTTGTATTGCCAGTTATGTCTACAATAAACACTGCTATCCATTCAGAAGGGGTCATGCCTTAATCCCTTCAAGGTGTTCTTTCTAGAGTGACAGCTTCCAAGGGATGAAAGGTGTAGAGATTCTGTGTCTTAATGAGGCAGTCAAGTTGACACCCAAAAAGCATGCTCGAAATTTATTTCTTTGAATTTTAAACACCCATACACACCCATTCTCTCTCACACACACACACCCGTACACTATGGACAATTTAATTTATTCAATTCACCTATAGTGCAGACCGGAGCACCCAGAGGAAACTCACGCGAACATGGAGAGAACATGCAAACTTTATACAGAAATGCCAACTGGCCCAGCTGGGACTCAAACCAGCAACCTTCTTGCTGTGAGGCGACAGTGCTAACCACTAAGCCACAGTGCCGCCTTTTTTATACTCTTTATTTTCATTTTCATATTTATAACTTTTTATTTATGGATATAAATATTACAGTAGTAGCCTGTAGAAAAATACTACACATGCATTTATCGGTAAAGTCAAACTCTGAGCCTCCAGTGGTCATTCTGTTAGACCAACCAACTTCCCTGTGCTAAGGATCATGGGGCTCTGAAGTGTTCATCAGCTGTACCCTTTGAAATCCTTCATTCTGAAGGACCTTTCGAAATGATCTGTTTTGAGCACTTCGGTTTGGAACGACACTCCAATATGGTTGACATGATTGTTTTCATGTTGAAGTGGCACGTCATGATTTTGCCAAGTACAATGTGATCCTGGATTAGCATCTATGTTGATCCTGGAACATCATTTGTGTTTGAAAATGTAATCCATATTCCCTACCCCTAAACCCAACCATAGCTGTAAATTATTCCCAAAATCAGAGGGGAATGATAGTTGGATAACAATCATGTAAAAGTGCATAAACCTAACCGTAAGCCTAAACTTACCATAACCGGTAAATGTATCCCTGAATTCTAATTGGATGATCAGAATGTTGTTCCAGGATCAACATGTCCTACTTGGTGAAATCAGGTTGGTGTCTGAAGTGCCCTTTGGAGAGTGATGTATGCCGTTTGGAACGTCCCAAGAAACAGATGGAGCACCAGTAAGGGTGCAACTCTTTGACATCATTGAATATAATGGTGACCCCGTAGTCCAAAATATGTATAAAATAATGTGGACTTTTTTTTTAGAACAACATAAATCTGTCATGATTTTCGAAAATATTTAAGCCAATAGCTCATGCTTTAATGAGCAAATGAGTTAGTCAAAAATACTCACAAAGTTATTTCACAATACTAGGCAAGACAAGACAATTCAAGGCACGTTTATTTATATAGCACATTTCATTCACAATGGTAATTCAAAGTGCTTTACATAAACAGGAATAAAAAAATAAAGTATAGGACAGAAAAAAGTATAAACATTATTAAACACCGATTAAATTGTGCTAAACAGGTTTTAAAAGAATGATCAAGAGCAATATGTGGGGCGTAGCACAGTGCTCATTCATTAAACACATCTAGATGTGTTTTCAGTCTTGATTTGAATGTGCCTAATGTTGGAGCACATCTGATCATTTTCTGGAAGCTGATTTCAGCAGCGAGGGGTAGTAGCTGAAGGCAGATTCACCCTGCTTTGACTGAACCCCTGGAATTTCCAGTTTATTTGATCCTAAAGATCTGAGTGATCTGTTAGGTTTGTATTCAGTGAGCATATCTGTAATGTATTGAGGTCCTAGGCCATTTTAGTGATTTACTGACTAATAATAATACTTTAAAATCAATTCTGAATGTAACTGGGAGCCAGTGTATAGACCTGAGGACAGGTGTGATGTGCTCTGATTTCCTGGTTCTGGTCACAATCCTGGCTGCAGCGTTCTGGATGAGCTACAACTGTCTGACTATCTTTTTGGGAAGGCCAGTGAGGAGGCCGTTACAGTAATCCACCCTGCTGGTGATAAAAGCATGGTCAAGTTTCTCTAAATACTCACTGGACACAAAGCATCGAATTTTTGCAATGTTTTTGAGATGATAGTATGCTGATTTAAGCATACTATCATCTCATACTAAGCTAAGTGAATAAGTCTTTGTAAGATTTAAGCTGTTGACTAAGATGGACTTGTAAGTATTTCTGACCAAATTCATCAGCTTACATTTTTTTATTTGTTTCACACTATTAAGTTAGTTTTTAGCTTTAGATTTAAGTCAAATTCTTGTGTTTTGTAAGTATTATTGACTAATCTATTAGTTCGCAAGTTAATTTAATTACACAACTGTGACGTTACGTGTTTTTGGAATATTTAAGCCAGTAGCTCTTGTTTGCACTTGATTTGTAAGGCAAATCAAATGATTTTTAGGCAAATCATTTGTTCACAAGAGTTATTTCACACCTTTAAACTGTCAGTAAAATTGTAGAGCAATTTATGCCATTGTGTTTGATTTGTGAGTGTTTTGATCAATTCATTAGCTTAATATAGCTATTTGTATCAGACTGTTAACAAATAAGTTGTTCGAGTATGATTTGTGTGACTATTTCTGACTTCGCTGAACAATGTATTATTATACACATTGTCTGATGATTATTGTCTTTATCTAGATTATTTTTCAGTGTACTAGTTTGTGTGCACATGTGCTTTTGAGATAATACTGGTGTTTAGTCCTTTCGTCTTTTTAGTGGTTGATTCCATCTGCACAAACCCAAATCTCTACTGAAATGCCTATAGACATTGTTTACTTCCAAAAAGTACTGTACTGCATCCTCTGTTGTAGTGTGTGTGAGCGCAGTAGCATGTAAGCTGCTCTTGTGTTTATGTGCAATAGTGTCTCTTATGTCCAGGCCTCATATGGAATTCAAAGTGTGTGAATAATACATGCAGTCAGTGAAATGCCTATATACACTGAGGATCAGCTGATAAGAGGAAATGATGCGCAGTCTTTGCCACAGGCACAAATACAGCAGCTCTCCTTCCACCAGCTGCTTCATCTCCACCTAGACTACCTTTGCTGTTCTGTAGCTTTGCAAGGGAGTCTATTTTTTGTATCATTGGAGAATTGCTATGGTTATTTGTGGGACGTAATGTTTCTCAGTCCACATCTGAACTTTTTTTGCAAGAGGTCCAGTATTGTTCAGCTGTGTGTGCAATTATTTTCATCAAAAAGTAATGGTAAAGTGCATCCATGATTTCATTCTTTGAGCGTTCCCTAATGATTAAAGGAAGATAAGCTTTATTGACCTCTTGTATTGATTGCCTCAGACATTTTTGAGCAAAAATTGCATTTACAGTAAAGTGCTTAATGGGCGTCTAGACATTCTAGAGGGGTTGAATGACAAGTCTTCATATTCTTCCTGAAGAAATTGCTGGTTGTTGCATTGTGAATTTTAAATGGTCCCTTTAGTTCTTGATAAATTAGTTTCTGGTTGTTTGTAATTCCTGTAAGTGATTTTTTTTTTTTCTGTGTCATTGCATGCATTACAAAATATTAGGTTTATCATCTTCACATATTCATGACATCAGCTAATATAGACTGCAGCTCTGCACAGGAAGTTTGGCCAGAGGAGAAATGTTCGTGCCCAATTGGGTCTGATTTCTTTCCAGGTTTTTTTCCTTCACTTTCGTCAATTGGTGAAATTAATGACTTATGGAGCTGCGCATTGCTGGATTTGCCCTTCAGTGTTTGGAATTTCAGCAGTGAAAATTAAACCACACTGAACTGAGCTAACAATCTACATGGAAAAATTAAATATTTGAAAAACAGTTCCTAAAAATATAAGTTAATGAGTATAAATATAAATGAATGCAAAAAACTGTATTAATTGTAACATTAGATTAGTTTGAACATTAACCTTACGCTTACTATTAAATAATTAACCTTAACTTAAATGGTCACAGTCAAGCTGCGGTCACACTGGACTTTTCACCCAATAGACTTGCGTTTATATGCATGCGAATGCGTCAGATCGGAAACGCAAGCTCGTGCGACAAGTTTCGCAGTTCGCTGGTTCCATGTCTGGTCCTCATCCATTCCCCAGTGTGTGTGGCAATTCCAATCCCAGTCTCCGGCCCGTCTCAAGTCCTTCAATCATACCTCCAGTATTCTCCGTGTTCATCCAAGTGTCCATTCATTCCTGGTATCCTCATCTGGTCTTCGTTTGGTCCCTGTGTGTGCGTCTGAGCTCCCCACTATCTGCCACGATCCCCACGCCAAGCTAAACCTATCTGCCTTCACTATTCACTGCCATCCTTAACAAATCTTGTTGATTTTTAATGTCTCTTCTTTTGACCCTTTCCGTGACATAAATGAGGTGATTAACCTTAGACTCATGCTTTATGTAACTTAAGAGAAAATGATGATGAACAACTGAAAATGGTCGTTTTAATGGAGTTCAAAACATAAATTGTTACTACCATGTTCAAGTCATGCTAGAATGCTCATATTTTGGAGTTAAGTGCACGTGAACGCTACCACCAGTTTGTAATTATCAGCAGGGAAACTTGGGGGAAATAAATTATTAATCATAAGCTTTTGTATGCGTCCTGTGCATCATTGATGAAGACTAACTCTAAAGCTTGCCAGAAAATATTCTTATATTTTGCTGATTTATGAGAAGACAGATGTGTTTGTCCAGACTGCATTTCCAATCATTTCTGTTGTGGCAAGCAATGATAAATGGACAGATGAAGCATTGATTGCTGTGTGTCTTTTGCTCTTCGTTATTTTGCATTAGCTCTAAAATACTTTCCAGAAGTGCAAGCGAGACAGAAATATGACAATGTCCAGGAAATCCATGACTGAAATCGCTTAAACTCATGATATTTAGGGATGTAATGAATCCTGCCTACCTGACTCCCGATTCAATATGATTCACAATACTAACCCCACAATACGATTTAGTCACGATTTTTAAACCAAATTATTTGAAACACATTTAAGGTGAAGAGCCCTTTTGTTTTTTCTTAAGTTCTGCACATTTTTTACAAAATAATATATATTCTGCCATGACAATTTTTATTTTCAAAAAGAATACAAACTAAAGAAGATTTTAATATAAACAAACTAAAACTCTGACTGTGCTGGGATTTGACATTTCTAAAAGGAAGGATCAGCATATCTCTGTTTATTGGCATAAGTTGAGATCTTTGCATATCTACGGTGTCCCCTGCTGCTCAAAAAACTCTTTCATTGGGGACTGAGATGGCTGGTGTGAGGAGGAAAGCCTTTTCCCAAACCAAAGAACAGCGTGTACAGAGGTGGTCAATAGGCCCTCTGCTCCAGGGGACTGGCCACTGGCATAAAACAAAACTAATTATAATATGACTAATTAAATAGTAGGATAGAGACAGGAGTTGAACATGATTATGAAGGTAAATAATTAATATTACTTGTGTAATTAATTAGTATAAGTATCAGTGTGAAACACTTAAGTTGAGATAATCTTGAACATTTTTAAATATTTACTAATAATAATAAGCAAATTATTAAAATATGCATAGAGTAATTTGAAAAGGAGAGGTTAAAATAGTCTAATACCTGCTTCTGTAACAGAACAACTTTCTCTTTCAGTCTGAAAAACATCTTCATGCTTTCACTATGAAAACACTGATGCACCGTGTGTTCTCTGTAGCACTCATTGGAGCAAGCAGAGCTGCAAATCATCCGGTCTGCTTGGTTTGGCTTGTTAATAGTTTTTTTGCGTATAGCTGTCTGTGACGGTAGTTTTTCACTGTGCTGATGGTTTATGTACATCATATTTGTTGTTCTGTTAGTGTAAGTAAATGTGCACACAGTTTGTTTTGTCTGGCGCACTTTACTCTGCCGCCCATGTTTTGTCTGGCGCTTTTGCTCGCCGCTGATGTGGTAAAGCGAGTTTGCGCCCGTTAATACAGTAGGTTCTCTGTTCAAAAAATTGTCACATATTTGAATCAATTTTCAACCGGTGAATCGTTACATCCCTAATTATATTGTAAACCAGATTTTCTGACCCATAAACATCAAAAATTGTTTACTTGCTGATTTACCTGCTTGTTTTCAATGTATTATTTAGGTGGTGGTGGTGGTAGTAGTAGTAGTAGTAGTAGTAGTAGTAGTAGTAATAATAATAGCTATTATGATTATTCTTACTGTTATTATTAAATTAATTAATGTGCAATTTTAGTGAGTCTTTTGCTCTGTTATTTCACATTAGCTCTAAAATACTTTCCAGATGTAAAAGAGAGAGAGGAAATCCATAAGTGAAATTGCTTAAATAAACAAATCATATCGTAAACAGGATTTTCTGACCCATAAATAGGGTCTTCCCATGAGGACTTAAACGCAGCATGTCAATGTCAGCGTTCAAACCTCTCGCTCCTGCTAGTAGGTGGGCTCTGCGCCATTATTGTTGTTTTTTTTCTTCTTTTTTTTTAGAGCCGGCGTCCATCAGGGAATTCACAGTAATTCTGATCCACGCTGCTCCTGAATCGTATTATAGTTTCATCTCTCTAGGAGTGAAGTATGGCAATTGCAGCAACAGTTTTAGCTCTTTGAAATGGAAATCACCCAGAGGCTCCAGTTCCACCATTCAAATAATGAGAAACTGCATTGCTTTGTCCAAACAGCCAACCTTTGATTAGAACATATGAAAGGTTAATTCAACCTTTCTTCGGGCCCAAATTAAGTCATTCCCAGGATAGAATATCACCTCCTAGGGGCCATACAGGCATGTTAAAATGATGGAGCTCTATGACTCAGAATTACAGCAATAACAGCCGTTTTGCCGTTTTAAATGGATCGCATGCCATTGCAGGGCATAGTGTCATTCTGTCTTTAATGAGCTTATTGAAGCTTTTCTTTAGGGTTTTATGAAATATTCCCAAGCAAGCCAATTTATTTTGATAAACGATCCAGTTGGAGATCCAAACTGTGAATCAGCACTTACTTCAAAAGGTGTTAACCATCGCACGTCCTGCCACCACGCCATATCTCACGATAATGAACAATGTATAGGCACCGTTCCAGCTTATTCACTTAATGAAGGATGCATCGGGGTATTGTGCCTATATAAACATCCCAGCGTGTTAATAAACCACTGCGGAATAGCAAGACACTGTTGTACAGAATGTCTCCGCAACCTCTAATTATCTTTGCATGCGTAGTATGTGATGGAAGGACCTTGTGCTATTGTGGAGAAAATCTGCACATGTCACCAATGCACTAATTAGCTTAATTTAACCACCGGCAGCCTTCCGCAATCAACAGTATTGGTGTAACTAGGTGCATTGAGAGTTCGTCAACACGGTAAACAAAAAAGCTGACAATTAGGACTTCAAGAATTCGCAGTGCACATCTACTTTTCTTTAGTAGCACATCTCTCCTCTCTTGCATTTCAACTGCTTCACTTTTATATTTCTTTATCTATTCATCCTCTGTGCTCATAGCTTCCGGTGGCTTCTGTCCTTTTAAAGATGCAACCTCGTCTTGTTGGCAGGTGCATGTCGACCAGATGAACTGTCAAGTACAGTAGCTCGTCAAAAGGCCTGATTGAAAACCCAGTGCATTCACTGCTGATGAATTTGTCCTTGCACAGACATTCACCCAAACTGCAGTCAGTTGCTGCACGTCTTGGGAATTGTTTGTCTGTCTATGAAATATTCCTGATAGCACAGGCTGGAAGCCCATTCGATTTATCTGTAATGAAAGTTGCCAGACGTTCCTAGTTAGTGGTTCCTGTTGACTGGTCACACTTATTGAGCCACTGTGAATTTGGAAAACCAGTTCATGTGCAGCGAGGCTGCTGATTTACCTGCTTGTTATGCGTGTATTATTTGGATGGTAGTAATAGTAGTAGTAGTAGTAGTAGTAGTAGTAATAATGATAGATAGATAGATAGATAGATAGATAGATAGATAGATAGATATTTATTAAGATTATTAATTTTACTAATATTACCATTATTTTGGAATTATTAGTATGCAATTTTTACTGCAAAATTCAAACAAATGTACCATGTAATACTACTACTACTACTACTACTACTACTACTACTACTACTACTAATAATGAATAATAGTTTAAATATTTATGTGATTATTCTTGTTGTTGTTGTTGTTGTTGTTGTTGTTGTTGTTGTTGTTATTATTATTATTATTATTGTTATTGTTATTATTATTATTATTAACAACAACAACAACAACAACAACAACAATAATTATTATTATTTCATTAATTTATTATTATGGCATTTTTACATCAAAACACGCATTCAATGCATAATAATAGTAATATAATATAACATAATAATTATTATTAATCAATAAGTAATAATGTACATAATAATAATAATAATAATAATAATAATAATAATAATTGTAATATTTTAATTATTATTATTATTATTATTATTATTATTACTATTACTATTATTACTATTATTACTATATTATTATGGCATTTTTACAACACACACAAATTCAATGCATAATATAATATAATTATTAATCATAATATAATATAATTATTATTTAAAATAAGTAATTATGTACCGTATTAAAAAAAAATAATCGTAATTGTAATAATAATTTTAATGACAACACGGTGGCGCAGTGGGTAGCACAATCGCCTCACAGCAAGAAGGTTGCTGGTTCAAGCTCTGGCTGGGCCAGTTGGCATTTCAGTGTGGAGTTTGCATGTTCTCCCCGTGTTGGTGTGGGTTTCCCCCGGGTGCTCCGGTTTCCCCCACAAATCCAAAAATGTGGTATAGGTGAATTGGGTAGGCTAAATTGTCCGTAGTGTATGTGTGTGAATTGGTGTGTGTGGATGTTTCCCAGTGATGGCTTGCGGCTGGAAGGGCATCCGCTGCATAAAACATATGCTGGATAAGTTGGCGGTTAATTCTGCTGTGGCGACCCCAGATTATTAAAGGGACTAAGACGAAAAGAAAATATATAATATAATATAATATAATATAATATAATATAATATAATATAATATAATATAATATAATATAATATAATATAATATAATATAATATAATATAATATAATATAATAATTAATCATAATAAGGAAGTAATTAAGTATTATTACTTGTTTTTGTTGTTGCCCCTAAGGCATGTTTCTTTAAATATATTAATATTCTATATAATATATGAAGAGTTCAGATGCAAAAACCTCTAAATGCCGTCTGAAATTTTCTCCTAAAAGGAGTATTTTTTTCAAGCTCCTGTGTGTATGTTCAGTAATATCATTTTTATGACAAATAATGTTCTTTGTATTGCCTTTAATGTGAAATAACTGAACACAAACATTGGATGCTGAGAAAAATGCTAATTTCAGAAGAAAACTTTAGACGGCACTTACATGTTTTTACATCTGAACTCTTCATATGTAATATTCTATAATTCACATTTATTAAGTATTTGCATTCAGGATTTTGGTCTGTCTCGCAATATGACATTAATATAGCTTCTGTTTGGTTAGTATCATTTACCCAAACTATCATTGTGTTTAACGTTATTCTTGTTGCTTTCAGCTATTGAAAGCATTAAACACTCAACACACTATTAGATCACATAAACTATATACACACTATACAAAGATCTGTTTTTTAGAGTGTACCAGTACATAATATAATACAAATAATATAATACCCAGTAATACACATATCAAAATCATCTCTGTCTTGTGCTGCACCCTTTTAAGGGTATTAAAGTGTGCTGCATGTGACCAGATCTCTGACTGCACACTAACCTCTAGCTCATAAAACAGCATCACTGGCTGTGTTTATGGCACAAAGGATTATACTGTTTCACCTCCAAATGGCACATGTGGTGGCCTTTCTGTCCTGTTGTTAATTACCAGCATTAGCATGGATAAAGCTGATGGATTGTGGCCATATAGAGGAGAGGATTCAGGGAAAGGGTTGCATATGTGTGGCATACGTGCTGATGGCGTCACTGGATTTCACATTTGGCAGTGTTTTGATAGCAGATTTGTAGGAGGAGCTTATGCGTCATGGAGTGATTTATGGTGGGTGTGGTTTCAGAAATGCAGGGGTTGTTATTCATGTGAGATATGTATTAAGGAGGTGTGGCTGTGTAACAAATAGCAGATATGCTGTAAAACAAGATCAATGAATGAGGGAGATGTTGAGTGTATTAGGAGTGTTTCCCTATAAACCTATACACCCTTTTCTCACAATTCTGTTTCAAACCTGGAAATGGATTTTAAAAGTGACAAATTATACTAATGTAAAAATTTACCATCTTAGTGAATGATATTGCACCAGCGGAAGGGGAAAAATCACAACCCAAATTTTAAAGATTATTATATTTCATTCATTCATTTTCCTTCAGCTTAGTCTATATTTCAGAGGTTGCCACAGCGGAATGAATCGCCAACTATTCCAGCATATCTTTTATGCAGCAGATGCCCTTTCAACCACAGCCCAGTATTGAGAGACACCCATACACACTCACATTCTTACACACACACTCATACACTACGGTCAATTTACTTAATCCAATTCACCTATAGCGCATGTCTGTGGACTGTGGGGGAAACCCATGCCATCATGGAGAGAACAAACTCTGGAGATGCATGGAGATGCAAACTCCACTCAGAAATACCAACTGGCCCAGGCGGGATTCGAACCAGCGATCTTCTTGCTGTAAGGTGACAGTGCTAACCACTAAGCCACTATGCCGGCGTTACTATATTTGTCTTAAATTTTCATGTAGTTCCATACTACGGTTGGGCGATGTCGAACAATTTGGCATCGTACATCACGATGCATGATGGCATCGTCGTCGTAGTGAATTTATGATTCATGAATAGTTAATTAATTAATTAAATAATGACAAATTAATTATTTGTAGCCTATAGTTTCAACTACCTGACCTGAGTCTTTGTTTTACCCATAACCAAATCATAAATAAATAAAGATAAATTACACACAAATGACCACTCGTCAACCACTTTTACCGCAGGACTCTGGCATGAATAGGCAGAGTGATCTGTGTCGTTATAATGGCGTCGACAAACTTTGTTGGTAAAAAAGTTGCACAACTAACAGGAACCAACCAACATTTATCTGAGGTTTTCACTAAAATAACTAAGTACAAGTGTGAAAGCGAAAGACTGAAGCAGGGTACTGACGCTGTGACTCAAAAGACAGAAGAACCATTAGATAGAGACAGGATTAATTAAATATCACATTTAATAACTATAGTGAAACGCCATCCAAATTCATATTATGTACATCTCGACATGCGAAAGTGTTCCTCCATGTTTTCATCGAAGTCTTTCACAATACTTATCCATCCACAGAATTTGTAATGTAGTCTAATGTGTAAACATTTAGCTGTGGTTTGCGCTTCTGCCTTCAGATGTCTTTGAGACAAAGCTTTAATGAATGCTAAAGCTTTAAACAAAAGTGAAACTATCAACAAAAACCCGACCACTTCAAGTGCAGCCATTTAGTAACTTCTGGTTAATGATGTCAGAATTTACCGGTATTTTGAAATGGATGTGTGAATGGTCTTTTCCAGAAAAATTCCAGAACGTCCTTACCTGTGTGATCAGCGCTTTTTTTTTTTTTACTTACCGGTAAAGTCGTTCTGGAAATTTTCGGATATTTACCAGTATCGCTGTGTGAAAGGGGCTATTGTAACTCACATAAAACTACACGTATGCAAAAAACATTATTTATCTACATTAGATGTAACATAAAACCTGAATTTGCATAACTCAAGAGAAGAAAACAAAAAAGAACCATACTCAACAAAAAAAAGCATTAAAAGTGAAGTTATGCAGGGAATGAGAAAGTGTATTCACTGTTATTCACTGTATGATTTATATTAAGAAAACTATACTGTTAAAGGGCCGTGAAACCCCCCTGTTTCAGCAGAGTGTTTTCACACCTCTAGTTTGGAAAAAGTCAGGAAAGTGGGTGTGTCTATCTCTGCTTAGGTGGGAGTGTTGGGGGAGGGAAAGAGGGAAGGATTTGGATAAAAATAGGAGTTTCCATTTTGGGCATGCGCTGATTTTCACAAAGGAGAGAAATAAACACACAGACGCAGGGGAGAAAGACAGTGAATGTGTTTAATGAAAGTGATTGTAGAATGTTTGAAACCGTACATCGTATAAGAGAAAAAAAACTCAGCATTTCTCAGTAACTTAGATGCACTGGGTAGGTAGCATCAGAAAGCCATGTGTGTATAGACTATCCTGTCACAAAATGCGGCGAAAATTCAACACGACAATAATAGTTTGATAGCGGTGTTTACACTCGGAGATCAGCATTTACAGCAGATATTTCAGTCCATAATATTGTAGTGATATTAACGTACTGTAAACTTGTAAATCATTTTGACTAAGGTATGTCTTTAAAAACTGAAAGAGTACTGCTGACGATACGAACTAACTTTGCCATCTAAATAAACAAACAAAGGGCACTGATCACACACACTTACCAAATCTGTAGAGACAGGACAATCAACACCAACTGGAGCCGCGTCTTTATTAAAAGGAGACGAGCGGCAAATCCTTAAGTCTTTCTTATGAATTAATGCTGCACGCTCAGAGACGTCACGATGTACTCCCAGGTTCAGACGTCCACTCTCCACGCTGGAATACATGCAAGTATCTAATCGCCGTGATGTAGCTTTTAAAAAATTTGTTTAAAACTGGAAGAACGAATTTGCGCGAAGTAAAGCAAAAACAACCAATTTTCACTTTTTTTGTGAAATATGTGTCCTAAAAGTGTTTTTAGCAGCATGAGACACATATATGACTGTCAACAGCTCAAAAAAATGGGTTTTGGTGTTTCGTGACCCTTTAAACATGTTACAGATTTTTACCTAAGCATTTTCTACAGTTTATTTGCTGTTAGTTTTCTGTATAATGTGTAAAACAATTTTTAGATGTATTTTTTTTAACTATAAGCCTTATTACACCTTTTTAATACTGGCTGTCTAACTAAGTACACTCCAAACATTCTTGAACACATGCCACATTAGTATTACCACGCACGAAATAAATCATGCAAAAAAGCTTGCGAGGAAAATGCATCTAAGAAATGTGACACACACCCTCGAGAAAGCAAATGGAGTGACTGAGAGGTAAAAGGAAGCTCTAATGAGGGAAGTGAGGCATGATTGAGTAATCGATGCGGGAAGAGTGGACTGTGTGTAGTTTATTTCTTTGCCTCTAATCCCTAAAGGACAGGCATGGCATCTCCTATAGAAATGTGCCATGCGTTTTGGCTATTTTCCCATAAACAATCAATGTTATACACACATTAGGGCTTAAGAAATGTTCTAATTTTAGACATACAGTAAACATACAGTATTTCTTTCACGTAAACTAGGGATGGGCGTTATGAACAAGATCACAGTTAGGCTTGAGCGGTAATAAGGTAATATGGTATACCACTAAAAATAGCAACTGTATCAGTTTCAATTCCATTATACCGTCATGAAAAACAATGCACTTATGTATGAGACATGGATTGAATATTAAATATAATTTAATGCCTAAAAATGCGCATGCGTGGTTGTCATCACAGGACAGCATGGAGGAGAAAGAGAGAGGTGGGAAAAGATGGCGCAATATTTGCACTTTTTTTATGAACTGCTGTTTGTTGTAATGGTTTCAGTATTAGTGTTTTGTATTCAGTTTCTGAATGGTTTAGGCACAAGCCAACAGTTTGGTGATGCTGTCTGAGCCTTACGTCATATTTTTTTTCTATTATTCACGGTAATACCGTATATCGAGGTAAAATAGGGAGGAGGTTTGACTGTCTGAAAATTTGTATACTACCCAAGCCTAATCACAGTATTTTCTGGTAGTTATTGTGATAATATCCATGATGATAATTTACACGTATCCACTGAGCCAAACAAGTCCTGTATCTTTACAAAAGTATTATTATATTTTTTATTTACGGTTTTGCATGGGCACACATGCAATAATACATACAAGTATTATTCCTTCAAACAGTGCAACAGAAATCATTAAATGTATTACTAAATCACCAAAAGTGAATGTATTTTATTTTAATAAGAGTTTGATTTCCAGAATTTAAAATGATCTTATAAACAAAAACAGTTTAATTCTTATAATCTGTTTATAGACTAATGCAAAATACAGAGAATCATCTCCCCCCCAAAAATACTGGAATCCGATTAAGATCAAACCGTGGACTCAGAGGTTTCTTGTTGTGGTTAACAGAGGAACGGGCACAGTGCCATCGCTGGTCCCGCTGGCGTAACATTTCCTTCACACTGAGCCCTGCTGCATCCACACTACAAGAGCTGAACAACAGTTGGCTGTCTGAACAGTTGGTCATGCTGGCATGGGCCGTCTGTGATGACGTGAGTGTATGTAAATAAGAATGACATAATGGAGGTGAGGATGAGACAGTCTCACTGTGCTTACAACGTATTGTGAAGTTCACTAATATGTCTGCGTCAGACCATAATGTGATAACTCGCAGATTATTATCAGTGTGAGCAGTGTGCGAATTATACATTGAATATCAGGGCTGTCAACTATGGTGGTTTGTCAAGTAAGATTTTTAACAGAGCAAGCAATTTTACACAGTATTTAATATTTTTGTGTTCTGTAGAACAATTGATTTTTGCTAGAATAAAAGCAGTTAATTTTTTAAACCATTTTAAAGTCAATATTATTGAAGAAATTGGGGAAAAAATATACAGGGGGGCTAATAATTGAGGAGGCTAATAATTCTGACTTCAACTGTATATTTCATTCAGTTACATCTAATTTATTAATCAAACTTATTTAGGTTTTCAGTATTTTAAGGAATAAGTGTACTGGCCTACAGTAACTTTTGATTGGCTATTTGAGGAGCACATGCAGTGGCAGATTCAGGCATGGCATGGGCAATATGGGCGACCCAACCACCCCCCCCTTCCCGTTTTCACTTTCGTCCGCAAAAGGGCGACACGAACACCATGAAGGTGGCACGACTGTCGTTTGCTAGAGCAGGGGTGTCCAAACTATGTTTTGGAGGGCCGGTGTCCTACAAAGTTCAATTCCAACCTCAGTTAGACACACCTAAACCAGATTATCAAGCTCTTCCTAAGTATTCTAGAAACTTCCAGGCAGGTGTGTTGAAGGAAGTTGAAGCTAAACTATGCAGGACACCAGCCTTCCAGGACCGAGTTTGGACACCCCTGGCCTAGAGTGCCAGTTAAGCTTTAGTCACTACTGAGCACATGTGTGATTCTTAAAGACGACCTAATTTGCATTCCTGCACCAATAATTGGATGACCATAAAACATTTTACTTGTTTTTTTTTTTTTACTGTTTAACTTTTACATTTAAAATTAATCTCTTTAATTTTACTTAACTTTTAAACTAATTCATAAAATTTTACAAGAAACGTGTATTGTGAACAGCTAATGCATCTATTGGTACTCAAGATATGCTGGTTTCAGACTACTGACAGAATATTTTCCTGCATAGACTGCATAGTGTGATCATGCATTAACATATCTATCTATCTATCTATCTATCTATCTATCTATCTATCTATCTATCTATCTATCTATCTATCTATCTATCTATCTATCTATCTATCTATCTATCTATCTATCTATCTATCTATCTATCTATCTATCTATCTATCTATCTATCTATCTATCTATCTATCTATCTATCTTACTTTCTTTTATCAACCATTCTATCTATCTCTCTCTATCTCTCTCTATCTCTCTCTATCTCTCTCTATCTCTCTCTCTCTCTCTATCTCTCTCTATCTCTCTCTCTCTCTCTCTATCTCTCTCTCTATCTCTCTCTCTCTCTCTATCTCTATCTCTATCTCTATCTCTCTCTGAGATATTTTATAGTTTTGAGCCCTAAAAATTCATATGAAATGATAAACTTATGGCAATGCAACACTATGAAAGCACAACCCATTTGCTCATGCACTTTGAGCAAGCTCATACACAACACACAAGAAAGTGGAATGAATGAGGATATTTTCCCAACAACAAAATTGTGGCTAGTAATAATGACAAGTGGCTAGTACTGTTACAAATCTACTAGCCACAGTGGTTGGTGATCAAAAAAGTTAATGTCAAGCTCTAGTTATATATAATGGTAAACACATAGGCCAAAGTGTGCAAACAATTTTGTTATATTTTTTTTTAGAACAAATTTAAAACAATGAACAAAGATTAACATTTTAAATAAACTGAATTTATAAATAAAACCAATATTAGTTTATATTATTATTATTATTATTATTATTATTATTATTATTATTATTATTATTATTATTATTATTATTATTATTATTATTATTATTAATGATTATTTTGGCAGGAAATTTAATGCACAAGCTTTAAACGGCTGGAAAGGGAGCATCATCTCATTTGCATTTAAAGATGCAGAACATACACATTTCTGCATCCAATAAAAATGAGGCAGTTTGTTCTTGATTTATTTTTTGGGGATTTATAATTAATAAGCTCATTTGTTTTTCTTTTATCTAGGGTGTAGTTTGTTTTTATAGATAATTTTTACTGTGATGTAACCAAACGCAATATACTCAGTGGTATCTCAAGACTACATTGGAATAACAGAATGTGTTTTAAAATAATCAATGATAGCAGTAGCCTTAAATGTGCATTGTAGGACAAGCGCACATTGTTGTCTGTGGGCAGATTCATGACCCTCTGACATACGCTTTTTCTCTGTCTCGCTGTCAAATACATTCTCTAGCACACACAAGCACGTACGTAGTATGTAGGGATTACGGAGTATTACGTAACCTCCTCATGCAGACGTCCTCTCCGGGACATTGCTTTCTGCTTGCATGCAGTAATCCTGAACGGATGCGTCCCTAAACATGACAGAGACTGATAACAGGGCTGACGTGGAAGGGCAACACAGGTCATTAATATTAAGAGATGGACAAACATGGGTCAACATGGCAAGCCATTGTAGGATTGATAGATTAAGTGGTGGGATATGAGATATGTAGACTGATGGGACTATCAGGGATACAATGGTATTTTTTTGTAGTTATCAACATTGTTAAACAAATCATTACTGCAGATTGATATTTATCCAATGGCTTGACTGAAGATTTATGCAATGAACAGATGGTGTCAAATATATTTTCTTGCAGCTTAACATTTATTATTGTTTTTTTGTTGTTGGAATTTATTTATTTATTTATTTAAAAAAATTAATAATTATTCTTGCAGCTTAACATTTAATATTGTTTTTTGTTGGTTTATTTATTTAGTTTAATGGTAAATTTAATTATTTTTTAAGCTTAACATTTATTATTGTATTTGTTGGATTTTTTATTTATTTATTTAGATAAATTTATAATTATTCTTTAAGCTTAACCTTTATTATTATTTTTTTTGTCAGAGTTTTTATTTATTTATTTATTTTTATTTATTTATTTATTTAGTTTAATGGTAAATAAATATTCTTTAAGCTTAATGTTTATTATTGCTTTTTTTGTTGAATTTTTATTTATTCATTTATTTAGTTTAATGGTAATTAATATTTATTATTTAAGCTTAACGTTTATTATGTTTTTTTGACAGAATTTTTATTTATTTATTTATTTTAATGGTAAATTAATTGTTATTCTTCAAGCTTAACATTTATTATTGGTCTTTTGTTGTTAGAATTTTTATTTATTTAGTTAGTTTTAATGGTAAATTATTATTTATTCTTTAAGCTTAACATTTATTATTGTTTATTGTTGGAATTTTTATTAATTTATTTGAATTATTATTTTAGTTTCATGGAAAATAATTGTTATTCTTTAAGCTTAACATTCATTATTGTTTTTTGGTTGGAATTTTTATTTATTTATTTATTTATTTAGTTTAGTGGTACAGTTGAAGTCAGAATTATTATTAGCCCCCCTAAATTATTAGCCCCCACCTGTTTATTTCTTTTCCTCAATTTCTTTTTAATGGAGAGATTTTTTTTCAACACATTTCTAAACATAATAGTTTTAATAACTCATTTTTAATCACTGATTTATTTTATCTTTGCCATGATGACAGTAAATAATATTTTACTAGATATTTTTCAAGACACTTCTATACAGCTTAAAGTGACATTTAAAGGCTTAACTAGGTTAATTAGGTTAACTAGGCAGGATATGGTAATTAGGCAAGTCATTGTATAATAATGGTTTGTTCTGTAAACAGAAAAAAATAGCTTAAAGAGGCTAATAATTTTGACCTTAAAATGGTTTAAAAAAAATTGATATCAGACTTACTGTGAACATTTCCTTTCTTTGTTAAACATCATTTAGGAAATATTTGGAGAAAAAAAATCAAAGGGGGGCTAATAATTCTGACTTCAACTGTAAATTAATATTTATTCTTTAAGCTTAACATTTATTATTGTTTTTTTGTTGTTGTTGTTGGTTTATTTATTTAGTTTAATGGTAAATTAATAATTGTTTAAGCTTAACAGTTATTATTGTATTTGTTGGATTTTTTATTTATTTATTTAATTAGATGCATGGTAAAGTAAATTTTTTTTATATATTCCTGTTATGTACAGTTCTTCATTTATGTATTTAATTGATATTTAACTAGATTTACTCTGTTACGCAGCCGAGACATTGATGTGGCTTTATGTATTTTTGCTTTATGTTGGATTTATACATTAATATATAAACTATTCACTATAATATAATAACAAAAAAGACTGTTCACATTGATTAGTATGTGACTTGGCCAGAAATATTTTCTCCTCCTGAAAACTGATGTTGTTGAATGTTGCATCATGTGCTGTCAAGTATCTGGACTTGTTCTCTGAGGCTCGCTGGGTTTGTGTAGGAGTCTGTGTTTGTTTGTGTGTGTGTGTGTGTGTGTGTGTTTTCAGAGGCCCTGTTTCCTTTTAGACACGGCTGACTGCAGCAGAGGTCTATACCATCACTACACACATTCAATCAAAGTGTCCTTAATGTCATCCCAAACAATTACACAGCTCAGCAGAAATTGCCCTTATGCTGTGATAAATGATGCATCACATTGTTGTTTTATATGGATCTTAATATTTAATTTAGTTTGTGGAAGACAGGGTTACTTCATCCATAAACAGTAATGGATGTTCCTTAGATGCTCCAGCACTTTTTTTTGGCAACTAATAATGTACCTGCAAGTATTATGCAGTCCTATTCAAAAGACTGCATAATACTCGCAGGTACATTATTAGACTTTACGAAATTGTAATTTTCTGCTATGCTTATTGAGTATACTTTCACTAGATGAAATTAATAGCTCAATTTGGAGATGATTCATAATTTTAGATTGATTTCGATGCATTTGTATGGTAGTGCATTTCCATAAAATATAATAAACCAATCACAAGCATTGATGAATAGATTAGAGCTCAGATACAAAGGAAATAAACAGTGTTTTATAGTTTTCTGGAGTCTAGCAGTATTCAGGCACAAATTGAATAATTAAATCTAAAATAACAATGTTTCTTCACTGTATATATAGATCATTTTGAGGGATGTAAGCAATAACAATGGTCCTAATCGATTTCCAGTTTTATTTTTTAATTTCCATAGCTTCTGAAAATCTAAAAAGGTTCACATATTGATAAAAACATTTTATGAAAGCTTCGTTACCTTTTGTTATGACTGAATCACCTCTTGTTACAGTTATGAAATAGTTTGACGACAAGCAGGAACTGTTCATGGACCAATGATATTGCCATATTAAAATGGGCTATACATAAATACAATTAATATTTCTTAAAGTTGCAAACAATTCCTTTTGCCGGAATGTTTAAGTGTCTTGAAATTATTAAATAGTCTCAGGCCGTAAAGGAGGCCTTTAATGCAAGAATCACTTTTATAAGGGGTTTAAACACACTTTTATAAGGGATTGTATTAGGGGTGTGACGAGATGCTTACTCCAGAAGATGAGACAAGACATGCAATTGCGTTCACGAAAACGAGACTAGACATGATTTTTACAGTATTTTTAAGAAATCTTCAATGATAAAATACATGAAGGGAAAATATTTTATTCAACTGAAAAAAAAATCACAAAATGCAAAACTATTTAGTTGCGTTTTTAAATCTACTTATAATGAAAGGTATTTTACTTCTATTTGAATGAATTCTATGCAGTAAAGGACATGCGAACGCTGCAAAATATTCGCTAATATATGAATGAAAAATAGATTTTTATTCAACTGAAGAAAATCACAAAATGTCAAATAATTCAGGAGCTTTTTTAAAGTTAACTTGTAATAAGTGTTATTTTACATTTGTTTTAATGAATTGTGCCATAAAGGACATGCAAACACTGCTAAATATTTAGCTATAAACTCTACTGACTGGCTTTTTCCCTGTACAATTTCACATGAGAATAGAATACTTTTCCACAAATGAAACTTGAAAAAATATCTATGTAATCATGTTGGTTTTTATCAATCATTTTTCTTTTTTAATTTTTCCTCAGTTTCACATTCATTCAGCAGCAGTGTCCGTTTTTTTCCAAACTGCATAAATGTATGTACGGTGATGATAAGGATAATGGTGACGACGGGTGTGTGTCTCCTGTAGTTCACTGTGTGTGTGTGTGTGTGTGTGTGTGTGTGTGTGTGTGTGCGCGTGTGTGTGTGCGCGTGTGTGTGTGCGCGTGTGTGTGTGTGTGTGAGTGCGCACTCGGAGGAGATGTGCGTCCGTGGTCCTTTACTGACTTGATGGGTGCAGAGAAGTTTCAAACAGCCAAGTGTGTATGGCTTGTCCTGTCGCAAAATGGAGCTAGAGGTCCTACACAACGGTAATAGTTTAATTTTACTTAATTTTAGTTTTATTATACTTCAATATTGTGACTGAAGGAATACTTCACTAGGCATGGAACAATAACCGTTTTCAAAGTATACCGCGATTTGGAAAAGTCAAGGTTTTAAAACCGCCAACATTTTTTGTAATACCGTTCCTAAGGTATGTGTAAGATTTTTTTATTTACATTTTTTTGTTTGTTTTTAGGACAACAGTATCTCCAGCAGAAAAAAATTCCAAAGATTGGGTTTTAAACTGTAAAGAAATCAATGCTTTTAATGAAGACAGCAGAAGTCAAGGATTCATTTGAATTATTTAGCCTGACATGTTCACTGTTCCTAAATATTAAAAAGGTTTTAAAAGATAAAATATATTGTGTTCAAAGGGGAAAAAGTTTTAGTTTTTACCCTGATATTTGAAAAGAATATATTTTAGAGTGGTAATCACAATACCGTGATATTTTTATCCGAGGTTATCATACCGTCAGAATCTGGCCCATGCCTATACTCCACATGTCTTAATTCGATTAGTGTTTATGACGATTATGGTTTTAAGCATATCTAAAGTGTTATTCCATTGTATGTTAAAAGCCGTGGTTAATGCGTGTGGTCACAGTTGTAGCAGCCTCTGCTTTTGAATGCGGCAACGCTTGAACTCCGGGGAAGAAAAAAAATCGGTTACGTCACACTCACCCGTCCCAAACGAGTGACGCACAACTCTGAGGCCAGCCTGTCAGGTGTGTGCAAAAGCACTTGATGTGCAGTTCTAATCCAATCCTTCCTCCAATCTTCAGTGCTAAATTCACCCTCTCGCTCCTTCATAAATTCACAACTCCTGCAATCTCATAGCCCGAGATCTCGTCACATCCCTAGTTTGTATGAATTTAACCAGCTTGTAATGATAAAAATGTATTAATTCAGTTTTTTCTAATCACACTTGAAAGACTTAGATTGACATTCTTCCTTTGTGCATGTCATCAGAGGGAAAAAGCTCAACCCATTAGTGACTATCTCACTGAGGCACAGTCATTTGTAGCTCCGCCCCCTGGCTTCAATCACAATCTTATTTGAATTTAAAGCTATTTGAAAATGCCACCATTTGGATCAGCCTTAAAGGGGCAGTTTTAAAGAGTTATAAAACATGTTTTAGCTGAAACTTCACATACACACACTAGGGTCATCAGAGACTTATTTTACATCTTGTAAAAACAGGCAAAATAGGTCGCTTTTAAAAATCACATGCAAATTATAAACTTTTTGTGAATTTATGATTAAACTTTGCAAGGACTTGTAGATATTGCGATGTGATTATTGCAGATGCAAACATTGCATATCAATGCTGAAACAATATATATATTGTGCAGCCCTACTCTTGCAGATGTCAGTTTCGTTGTGGATTTAAATAAATATCCTGACATGAGTGGTTTCGTTTAAGAAGGCGTGTCGAGTTTAAAATAGTCCATGATTTTTGTAATGTTTCATTCCATTGTGTTGTTTTTGACTATGCAAACTTTTTCAAAGAAATGCTGTAGATTGTAGTTATGTGAAGCGGCAACTGGTCTACATATACAGGTTTTCCAAGTTTAATTTGTTGACTGTTCATAGGATGACCCACTCAAAAGCTGACTTATTGCAAATCAAATATAGGACTCAGGTTATGGAAAGTTTCATACCCTGTTAGCAAGGAGTTTCTGTTTGTTTGACACACTGCTCAAGAATGTCCGTCACTCAAACCGGTCTGACCAGAATGAAGCATGAGCAATGAGATAAGAATTTGTTTGCTTGATAACGTACTACATTGTATTGATACTCTTTTGCGCAGACACCCTACGGGCAAAGTAAACCTAACCCTAGTCTTACCTGCTGAAGGCACGTTCATATTTCTGCCATCAAAAATCTGCAGAGAACTTCTTAAGAGTTTACTCGGATATAATTTTTTTGGTCATATAGATGTCCTCATGTTGTGCTAAACCAGGATTATTTTCTTTCCAAGAAGACATTTTGAGGAACGTTCTTGCTGTATTTTTTTACTGTTAAAAAAGAATTACAAGCAGTATTATTTAAAAAAAATCAAGCTTATTAAAAAAATCTGGTTATTTAGTAAGATTCTACTGTTTTTTTATGTTAATTTAAGTATAGTTTTGAAGAGAGAAATATAGTTAATATTTAGTTGACTTGACCTTGACTCCGCTATTTGTTACAGTTCTGACTATTTGAAATACAATTTTGTCCTTAATACAAACAATGTATAAATATAAATATATTTATACATTTTAAGACAAGAATCTCTGTGCTGTGAAGTAAAATATAAAACTGTGTATGGAAAGCATTGTCAATGCACCGTGATGCACCGAGATATCGAATTGAACCGAATTGTTGGCATGATAATCGTAACCGAACCGAACTGTGAGACCAGTGTAGGTTCACACATCTGTGTCACATTTTTCAGTATCACCGCAAACTGTATACCTAATGTTTTCTATTTGCAGACTGAATCAGATCATGCATCCAAACACAACAAATTTTAAAACTCATTTCTAAAAAACAAATTTTTTTTGTCTTTTTTTGTTTTTTTTGGGGGGCTAATAATATTGACCATGAAATAACTTAATTCCAGCCCAGCTTAAGAGAAAAAAAAACTAATTTCTCAAAAAGAAAAAACTCACTTTTTGGTGAGGAATTAAAATCACACAGTAAAGCTAATTAATCAACTTCAACTGTATATAGTAATAATATTAACAATATTAATTGGCATGTTCATAGTGTGACTGGCAAGCTTGTAGTCCATTCTCGGGTCGCGAGATGATATTTAAAAGGTTTCTGTGTAAAATATCAAAGTCATTCAAGGTTGAAATGACTTGACGGTGAGTAAGTGGTTGAACTATCCCTTTAATGCAGCCCATCTGTTATTATGGCCATGATGCAAACGGTGTTGAGTTTTTGAAAGTATCTCGACCCTGAATGTTGCCCATCACTGATGTAGTCATTTGTAGCTGAAATGTTATTGACAATCAACACTCGTTAATGACGGTTTAAGGCCCCCATAAGGGGAAATTACATTATTAAACATAACCTTTATATGAAAACATAAAAGGTTATTCAGGTTTTGTCAACATCTGTTTAAAGGCGTCTCTTCTCCATTTATTTCTCAGAATGTAAATATCATTTCTTATCTGCAATTGTATACATGTCTTCATTGACAACAGAGAAGCTTTTGGACTCCTACGCTACACTTTCTGAAAGTGTCATTGCTTTAGATGATTAGTATTAAACCCATGGATTTATTTTTTAAACAGATTGCAGAAACATAACGACATTTTAGGAAATAAATGTCTGGGTTCATGCATTTGAAGTATGACATAAGCATCCAAATGCGTTTTAGTCTTACCATGTCACATCCATATGGAATATATTCATGCCCTGCAATTTTTCTTACATTATTTTTATTTTTTAAACTGTCATCACAAAAAATAAATGTAGACAATCAGTATACCATAGTGAGCTTAAAACAAAAAAATGCAGTAATGTAAAATGTTGTTTAATAATAATAACAACAACAACAACAACAACAACAATAATAATAATAATAATAGTAAAATAATAATAATATTAATATTAATAATAATATTAATAATAATAATAACAACAATAATAATAACAATAATAATAATAGGGGGACACTGACGCAGTAGGTAGTGCTGTCGCCTCACAGCAAGAACGTCGCTGGTCGAGCCTCGGCTGGGTCAGTTGGCGTTTCTGTGTGGAGTTTGCATGTTCTCCCTGCGTTCGCGTGGGTTTTCTCCGGGTGCTCCAGTTTCCCCCACTGTCCAAAGAGGCTAAATTGTCCATAGTGGATGAGTGGGAAGGAGTGTGTATGGATGTTTCCCAGAGATGGGTTGCAGCTAGAAGGGCATCCGCTGCGTAGAACATGTGCTGAATAAGTTGTCGGTTCATTCCGCTGTGGCGACCCCAGATTCATAAAGGGATTAAGCCGAAAAGAAAATGAATGAAAGAATTACTACTACTACTACTACTACTACTAATATTATTAATAATAATAATAATAATAATAATAATAATAAGCAAGCTTGCCTGTTATGCCGAGTTCAGACTGCACGATTTTCAAAGTAGTTGGATCACTGATGTTTTCACACTGCATGACTATCTGGGGCAACATTCCATTGCTTCAGTAAAACCCAATAAATGAAGAGAACTCAAACCAACTGAGTACTGTAAAAGCCAATAAGTTAAGGTGACTCAAACCGATCGCAACAAACCATTTGAGTTAAACTAATCTATATGAGTACTGTGAACTTACTCCATTTAAGTTAAAGTAATGAGGTATTTAATTAACTCATTACCTTCAACACTGAGTTCAAAACTCTTTTTAAATGAGTAGATTTAACTTTTCAGTAAATGTAAAGTCAACTACGCTCATTTCATTTGATAAAGTTGACTGTTGGGTTTTTACGGTGTAAAAAATATTGCAGTGGGTGAATAATCTAAATGATGGAGAGGATGGAGTTTCTCTTGGTGGCTTGATGTAATCAGATTAGACCAGAGCGCCAGGTGATGTGAGACCAAAGTCTCGATGTTCAGATCTCATTGTGATTGATTTCCCCATATCAGATTACTGTATCAGGTTTCATTCTATGTCATTAGAGCAGGCCTCTTTATACACTTCAATGGACTCTCCGCAGTTATTAAAGGCCTGCAACAAATTTTAACCATACTTTTGACTCAAAGCAGCTTTTAGAGATCACATTTGGAGATCCACGCAGGGCCGCTGGCAGCCTACTTCATTCTCGGGGGGTGAGAGAATGTAGCGTTTTCCTGCACCTTTCAACTCTCTAAACCAGAAAGCGAGCAGAAGAGAAAATGATAGACCCCGAGGCCAGTGGCTTTCATACGGAGGTCTGGCTTGCCCTTGATATTCCCTCGTTTCCCCTCTCTATCTCTCCTTTGCCCTCTTTCCTCTGTATTTCTCGCCAAACTGTTTCTATTATTGGGCAGCATTCACATTGAGCCATCAGATGCTGCCATCTGATTTAAAGTGGCAGACCACAGAGGCAGCTGAGGTTTCTGCTTCAGGAGCTCTATGTTTCTCTCTCTCTCTCTTTCTCTCTCTGCATTTATTCCAAAAGCGAATGTTTAAACATCACCGCTTTTATTTTAAACATGCATGATTTTTTTTTTGAAGCCCTCTAATGTATGCACGTGTATGCATGTGTGATCATATAGACAAGCTCATGCGGTGTTGGCATTGTGGGTGTTGCTATGGGTTACGTCCCCTCCGGGCGAGTCAGAGGCCAGTGGTGCTGAAAAGATGGGAGCTTCTTTTTATGATCCTCATAATGAGAGTGTATTTGTGTGCGCATGCATGAGAGGCGCTGCAGAAATGCTGGATATTAATGAGGGCGAAATAAATGTTGCATGTCATGTCAGCGTATGTGATGTAATGTTTACTTATACGCTTATAGAATAGTAAAATAGAGTAGCTGCACTTGCCAGAATCAGCTAGTGTTTTGTTTGACTATTATGCATGTAATGCCTTTTGCATGCACACATCCTATATCACACGATCTAGTCTGCAGGGCTCTATGATTTCTACAATGGGTGTGCAGATGGAATTGTGGAATATCGTTATGAAAATGGAGTTGGTGATATGAGAACATTTGTATTGGCACAGCGCCATCTTTCAGTTGAAATGTTAACCCTGAATGTCCCTGAATGTTGTCCCTGAATGACTGGGCCTCAGTCCATCCTGGTCTCCTAACCATCCCCATATCATAATTGCCTTCATCACTCCACCTCTTCTCCACCAATTAGCTGATGTGTGGTGTGCGGTCTGGCACAATATGGCTGCCGTCGTATCATCCAGGTGGATGCAGCACACTGGTGGTGGATGAGGAGATTCCCCCCAAAAATGTGTAAAGTGCTTTCAGTGTCCAGAAAAGCTCTATATAAATCTAAGGTAGTATTATTATTATTATTATTATTATTATTATTATTATTTAAAAAAAAATCTTATTATATTGCCTTACCCTAACCCTATCCTTAAACCCAACCCTCACAGGAAACCTGTGGCTAATATTGAATGTGAAATTACCCCTTTAAGTATGATTTTAAACCATTTCAATTAAGAGGTCCTTATGTCCTCATAAACCACCTCAGTGTTGTAATGCCTAGGTAATAACACATGTTCTTATACAAATTCATGTAAACCACCAAAACCAGTACAGACACACTCAGACATACACCCAGACACACTGTTAGTTAAAAAGAATAATTAAAAAAATAAAATGATTACAACATTGCAATTAGTGTGCTCAGTGGTTAGCCTCACAGCAAGAAGGTCGCTGGTTCGAGTCCCTGCTGGGTCAGTTGGCATTTCTGTGTGGAGATTGCATGTTCTCCCCGTGTTCGAGTGGGTTTCCTCCGGGTGCTCTGGTTTACCCCAGAGACCAAAGACATGCGGTACGTATTTGTTGTCCGTAGTGTATGAGTTTGTGTGTGAATGTGTATGGGTGTTTCCCAATACTGGGTTGCGGCTGGAAGGTCATCGACTGCGTAAAACATATGCTGGAACAGGTGTCAGTTCATTCCACTGCGGTGACCTCTGAAATAGACACTAAGCTGGAGGAAACTGAATAAATGAATGAGCAAAATTGCTAAACTAAATATGTTAAATTAAATAAGTGTAAGGATTTTAATTAACTTTAAATACTTTTTGATTGCTATTTTTAACTATTAAACTATTATTATTATTATTATTATTATTATTATTATTATTATTATTATTATTATTATTATTATTATTAAACTAGTTATATTAATAATAACTAGTACTAATATTTTAACTATTAAAAAATGGAATTTGTGACAGTTTTATCTAATATAGTCTCAAGATGATCAACAATCAATGCGAAGACTAATATGTTTTTATTTTGTTCTTGCAATCCTCCGCTTTGTTTCATGATGTGTGTGCTACTGACCAGCATGCCATTTCTACTACGAAATTGACATGCAAAATAAATGTGTTTCTGTGATTAAAATTGGATGCCCTAGTTTAACATACTACTTAATGAAGTCACATGACATAATGATTTCACTCCAATAATGCATAATTCATACACTTTTTAACCAAGTAACGTGCAGGAAGCAAAATGCATGCATCCCATTCTGAACATGACCACAGAATACATTGACTATGAGTGTGCGTTTCTTGACATTTTGTGGAGACGTTTTTTTTTTTTTGGAGTAAGTGAATATGTTATGTTATGTCCTCTGTGCACGTTTGCATGTGACCTGCTAAGACAAACTGGCTTGGCCTGTTTGTAGATGTGTGTTTTGTGGGTGTTCCAGTTACATAAACCTAGGGACAATGAGTTGGCAGACCAAATTCTTATGTAAAACAGTAGTGTTTTGGCTTTTGTTTCCGAACAGCTGTGTAAACTGACAGAACGCCAGTCTGTCAACAAGAAAATAATCACCTTCATACACTATTTTTTGTTTATTTATTTTTTTAGCAGGTATTTTTAGTTTCCTCCAATGCGACAGCTTGTTTTAAGAGGCGCATACAGTGCATTCGGAAAGTATTTATAGCGTATTTATGTTGCAGCCTTATTCTAAAATGGATTAAATTCATCTATTTCCTCAAGATTCTGCACACAATACCCCATAATGACAATGTAAAAAAAAATTTTGAAATTGTTGCAAATTTATAAAAAAAAAAAACCCTGAAATATAACATGTACAGAAGTATTCAGTCTTTGCTGTGAAGCTCTAAATTGAGCTCAGGTCATGAGGTTTCCCCTGATCATTCTTGAGATGTTTCAGCAGCTTAATTGGAGTTCACCTGTGGTAAAGTCAAAGGCATACACCTGTCTGTATAAGGTCCCAGGTAGGGCTGCTCGATTATGGGAAAAATCATGTTTATTTTGGTCATAATTGTAATCACGATTATTCAAAACGATTATCAGTTGAAGTCAAAATTATTCGCCCTCCTGTGAATTTATTTATTTATATATATATATATATATATATATATATATATATATATATATATATATATATATATATATATATATATATATATATATATATATATATATATATTTATTTATATATAAATATTTCCCAAATTATGTTTAACAGAGGAAATTTTCACAGTATTTCCTATAATATTTTTTCTTCTGGAGAAAGGCTTATTTGTTTTATTTCGGCTAGAATAGAAGCAGTTTTTAATATTTTGAGACCTATTTTAAGGTCAATATTATTAGCCCCTTTTAAGCAATATATATTTTTGATTGTCTGCAGAAGAAACTACTGTTATACAATGACTTGCCTAATTACCCTAATTAAGCCTTTGAATATCACTAAGCTGAATACTAGTATCTTGAAAAATATCTTGTAAAATATAATGTGCTTTACATCATAGCAAAGATAAAAGAAATCAGTTATTAGAAATGAGTTATTAAATCTGTTATATTTAAAAGTGGGTTAAATAAATCTTTGCATTAAACAGAATTTGGGGGAAAATATAAAGGGCGTTGGTAATAATTCAGGAGGGCTAATATTTCTGACTTTAACTGTACATATGCACAGTTATTTTCCTCCCTGTAAATAAGGAAAGGGAAATAAATACAATAGAATAAAAATATGAAACAAACTGTGCTTTTAAGCATCTTCACTGTAAGAAAAAAAACTTCAGCTACAAAAGTCCTTTAGTCAAGAGCAGAGAGTGATTTTCTCCATTTGTTGGTTGATTCATAATAAAAACAGGCAGCAGGAGGAATATTGCTGTCACTTTAAGAATATTGCGGCTCTGATACGGTTTCTCTTTCTTGTGTCTTTTGATTCTCAACTTGTTTGTTTATTACACAAATGAGGGTTCATATGAATATTTACTAAACACTGCGCTCTGACACAAATGTGCATGTATTTGACCATTAAAGCGCTCGCATTAAGATGGCGTTAGATGTGTGTGCTCCGCTCGTCTTTGAGGCCAAGCGCGCACACACACACAGAAGCATGCGGTCTCATTCGCACTTTTAATCATGAATGATTCGAATGTTCACCAATGAAAGATGCGGATCCCGTGCTGCCAACGTTACATTACTAAAAGTATGTACTGTAATGTTCATGTGGAACTGAGCCTTGCAGAGCAACAAATGTGTACAACTGGAAAGGGTGTGGTATATGATGCAATAATTGTTTTATCTCGATTAATGCTTTTTCATAATCGTTAGAAGCCAAAATCGGATTTTCGATTAATTGCACAGCCCTAGTCCCAGGGGTGCCAAAGCACAAACCAAGCATGAAAACAAAGAAATTGTCTGTAGACCTCCGGGACAGGACTGTCTCGAGGCACAAGGCTGGGGAAGGTTACAGAAAAATTTCTGCTGTTCTGAAAGTTCCAATGAGCACAGTGGCCTCCATCATCCGTAAGTGGAAGATGTTTGGAACCACCAGGACTCTTCCTAGAGCTGGCCGGCCATTTAAGCTGAGTGATCGGGGGAGAAGGGTCTTAGTCAGGGAGGTGATCAATGACCTGATGGTCACTCTGTATGAGCTCCAGCGTTCTTCTGTGGAAAGGAGAACCTTATTGAAGGACAACCATCTGTGTAGCAATCCACCAATCAGGCCTGTATGGTAGAGTGGCCAGACAGAAGCCACTCCCTGCCTGGAATTTGCCAAAAGGCATCCGAAGGACTCTCTCTGGTCTGATGAGACTAAAATTAAACTCTTTGGAGTGACTGCCAGGCGTTACATTTGGAGAAAACCAGCCACCGCTCATCACCAGGCTAATACCTTCCCTACAGTGAAGCATGGTGGTGGCAGCATCATGCTGTGGGGATGTTTTTCAGCAGCAGGAACTGGAAGACTAGTCAGGATATAGGGGAAAGATGAATGCAGCAATGTACAGAGACATCCTGAATGAACACCTGCTTCAGAGTGCTCTTGACCTCAGACTGGGGCGACGGTTCATCTTCCAGCAGAACAATGACCAAAAGCACACTGCCAAAATAGCAATGGAGTGACCTTACAACAACTAGGTGAATGTCCTTGAGTGGCCCAGCCAGATCCCAGACCGAAATCTTATTGAGCATCTCTGGAGAGATCTGAAAATGGCTGTGCACCGTCGCTTTCCATCCAACCTGATAGAGCTTGAGAGGTACTGCAAAGAGAAATGGGCAAAAATTCCCAAAGACAGGGGTGCCAAGCACATTACTTATGTACATGTGATTTTTCAGGTTTTTTATTTTTAATAAATTTGCAACAATTTCAAAAACTCTTTTTTCACATTGTCATTATGGGGTATTGTGTGTAGAATTGTGAGGAAATAAAGGAATTCAATCCAATTTGGAATAAGGCTGTAAACATTAAATGTGGAAAAAGTGAAGCGCTTTCCAAATATCAATACTTTCCAAATGCACTGTGTTTCGATTCGAGCAGTAGATACATTTTTCAAAGTATTGACGTTATTTCTTGTATATTTAGGGCAAAAAAGTAGCATGGAGAATGCAGAAGTTTTGCCAAGTTTTTTGCCCTTCTCTTAATGTTGAAATAAAAGTGTCAGGAATAAACCCACGTTCAAAGCGTGTCAGTCTTCCATGCTGACATTTGCCGAAGCTCGACTGTAGATTTCACCTCACGTATGATCGCATTTCTTTGAGCTCAGATTTTCCTCTTTTGAGCATGCTCTTCTTTTTTTCTGCTCCACATCTCTCTCATTCTTTCCCATGCTAAAGGCAAAGTTCAGCGAGCTGTGTATGAAACACGCACACACCTTAAGTGTTCCTGAAATAGAAAAGTGCCATGACATCTGCAGTTGTTGACAGCATTTTTTTCTATAGAAGAGGTAAACATGTTATTTACAAACCATAGTAAATAGTGACCAAAATGTTGGTGTTACTTAAATTGGAACAAAACTGGGCCTGACATTGACCAACTCTGATGGAAAAAAGACAATATTTACACTATATTTTACACAATATTTACCAGTCAAAAGTTTAGGGTCAGTAGGATTTTTAAATGTTTTAAAATAAGCTTCTGCTTACCAAGGCTGTATTTATTTCACACAGGACAAATAGTGAAATGTTATTGCACTATAAAATAACTGTTCAAAAGTAGTTTATAATTTAATTTAATAATTTATTCCAGTGATTTAAATAAGAATTTTCGACTTCATTACTCCAAACTTCAGAGTCACATGATCCTTCAGAAATCACTCATATTAATAATAACAATAATAATTATTATTAATGGTAATAGTAATGAAAGCAATAATGACTGGACTAATAATTTCATCTGAAACCACATACAATAAGCAATAAAAAAATATTTAATGAATAAGTATTTAACAATTTAACTTTTTTTCCCCTAAATTTAATAAATGCCGCCTTGATGAATAGAATAATTTTATTTAAATTATTAAATAAAATGAATAATTAAATAATAAAAAAATCCTGACCCCAAACTTTTGACTTTATATCCTAATTATGGGATTATAATAGCAATTTTCAGCCTAAAACACATTGGAATACTTCAACATGTCATCACTCCTAAAATTCAATACATTTTTAAAGTCCATTTATGCAAAAACGGAAATTAATTTGCCATAGTAAGCTCTGATAACCATGTTGCACTAAATTTACATATAGTGTGCCATGTAAACCGCCACTAATGAGGCATCTATGTATATGCATCTATAATCTATCACAGACATTCCTTGTGACCATTTGTTCTAGGGCTGCACAATACTGGGAAAATATGCAATATATGAAATTGGCTTTAAGTATTGCGTTATTGATATTTCTTGAGATTTCTCTAGAGAAAAGCTTTTTTTATTAGCTTTAAAAAATATGTAATGATCATAATAGAATAAACAGGTACCAATTAAATTATTTTCTGATCTAATAAAGGTTTCTTATCTAAAAAACTGTCATCGTGCAAACATTTAGACATGATGAATAAATGAAACCTGGGTAGATTCTGTGACTTTTATTGACTGTTGTTATTTTCCTCTCTTGCCTCGACTCCTGTCATTTAGTAATTATTTTCAGCTCGAGGTTACAATAGCAGAATAGCATCTACTGGGTAGGCAGGTATAAACATGGTAAGATCCCATCTGATTGGTCAAATATGGATAAGCAGCCAGTGCCAATAGATTT